>NC_057803.1:527899265-528199265 GCF_018294505.1 Triticum aestivum | reverse complement strand
CACCCAAATGTCCGAGGTATAGACACAGTTGCTTCTCATAAATGTGTCAACAACAGTTGGATCGCCTTTCACCATCATCGGATAGTTTTGTCCAAGGAAGAGTGAGTTTTCTCCAAGGCTATCAACTCTGTGCCAGGGAGAAGGAGTTGGCGCTAGCACACTAGTATCCATCCCGAATACCATGCAATGGGTGTTGGAATAGGTCCGGAGAGTGCGACAATGGGAGACACCTGCTTCCTTACCAATAACATCATCAGTGCGTTGTATACACACAAGAAGAGGTGATCCATCGGAATTAGTTGCCAGGCGCCACAGAGTATATCGGCGCTGCTCGTCCTCATGCTCGTGATCATCACCATCGTCATCTCCCCCTTGGTTATAAAAATTTTCCAAGTATAGGTGGTGGGATGTTCATAGGACCTTGGAAACACAAGAAGAAGGTTAATTAGTAAAGGGAAACTTGCTAACACGCATGCATGTGGATAAAACAATTATAATTATGGTGGAAGACAAACGTACTGAAATTACTAGGATGCCATGCAAAAACAGTGCCAGGAGTGGTGGCAGCAAACACAAGGCCCTCGTATTGAATTGCATCACAGTACTCATCCGTGTACAGAAACTGATTTTTGAGCAATATTCATCGAGTCGAACCACAAAGGACGGCAACAAGCTTGTCGAAGATAGCAACAACTTGATAGTTGTTGTAATTCCAAGAGCAGTTGGGAACTCAACAAATTGCTATCTTCCATAGAAGACAGTCACCATGATGGTATTTGAACATGCATACATTACCGGTGTGCTCAACCTCTGGGCAGTGTGCTGAGATTTTTGGAAGTGGAACCCGGTGACGAGTGTACACATTCACAAGTTCCCACTCGTAGTTGGACCCAATGTAAACAACCCAATCTCCATTTGCGCCCGCCCAAGCCTTGCCCTCGAGCGATGGCATCTTAACATCATACGTATCATTATCAAGCGGCATCAACTGGCACAGGGCGAGGCCTCCGTCGTGCCGGCGCCAGTCATCAGGGTCACGTCGAAGAAGATAGGGGAGATCAAACCGCTCCTTGACTCTTGGGTTCTTTGTAATGATGTTATTTGTTGAGTCGAGAATGGGGTTGAACGAACCTGCCATGCTAGACGAGGTGATGACGTCGCACCGATCAATGAGTTCCTCCACCACGTCATCTTTCAGATCGGGGCAAGAATAACGCGGTCGTTTTTGGCCTGTTCCCTCCATGGAGAAGACGATCGAACAATGGTAGAAGAAAGGGTGAAGGGCTGAAGGAAAATGGAGGAGGGAGAGGAAGAGCGTGCAACAGCAGTTCCAAATCGAGAGGGAAAGGCGAAGAGTCGGTGGACGGTAGCGAGTTTGCCATGGTTCACGAAGAGGCGCCCCGGCCTACACGTCCGTTCGGTAATACTCCTACTACTCACCGTCGTCTCACTGATATGTTGGAATGGGACCACATGTCAACGAAACATGGTGTGTAATTTCTCGTGCAAAATTGGATCTGGCCGCGTTGGCCCGAGGTGCCGCATTAGTTATCAGCCTTTATTTTTTTAATGGCATGCCGATTAGTTTTGAAGCACGACTAACTGGTACTGTATGTGGAGAGGATGACAGCAGGGACCCGCCAAGGTCATGGCAGTATGCAAGCAAGTGCCTCCTTATTTGGAGCCAATAAAAAATGGCTCCTCCTAGTGGATTTCTGACATCTGGATCCCATGCCATTGTCAGCGTAGTCAATAAATGAGAGAATTGCACAACGAGCGGCTGACACCAGGGACCCAGCAGCTCGCCTAGTTATTTTTGTTTTGGGTTAATTTTATAAATGCCACTCCAAATCTGGTGTATCCGAGAAATGCCACTGCAATTTCCAAACTTTGAAAAATGCCATTTCATGCCATTTCTAGTGGCATTTTTCAAAGTCTGGAGTGGCGTTTTTCAAAGTTTGCAAACTGCAGTGGTGTTTTTTCAAAGTTTGCAAAAATTGCAGTGGCATTTCTCAAAGTTTGGAAATTGCAGTGGCATTTTTATGAATCGCCATAATTGGAGTGGCATTTATCTAATTTGTTTTTGAGACGGAAGCAGGGTGTCAAATGGGCTGTGCGGGACACTCTGGCATGTCTAGACAGCCTTTTCTTTTATGTTTACCACAGACCAGCTGAGGGAGTCCTGGATTAGGGGGTCTCCGGACAGCCGGACTGTTAGACTATGAAGATACAAGATCGAAGACTTCGTCTCGTGTCCGGATGGGACTCTACTTGGCGTGGAAGGCAAGCTAGGCAATACGGATATGTGTATCTCCTCCTCTGTAACCGACCTTGTGTAACCCTAACCCTCTCCGGTGTCTATATAAACCGGAGGGTTTTGGTCCGTAGGACAACATACAATCATACCATAGGCTAGCTTCTAGGGTTTAGCCTCTCTGATCTCATGGTAGATCTACTCTTGTACTACCCATATCAACAATATTAATCAAGCAGGACATAGGGTTTTACCTCCATCAAGAGGGCTCGAACCTGGGTAGAACATCATGTCCCCTGCCTCCTATTACCATCCGCCTTAGACGCACAGTTCGGGACCCCCTACCCGAGATCTGCCGGTTTTGACACCAACATTGGTGCTTTCATTGAGAGTTCCTCTGTGTCGTCGCCGTTAGGCTTGATGGCTCCTACTATCATCGATAGCGATGCAGTCCAGGGTGAGACTTTTCTCCCCGGACAGATCTTTGTGTTCGGCGGCTTTGCACTGCGGGCCAATTCGCTTGGCCATCTGGAGCAGATTGAAAGCTACGCCCCTGGCCACCAGGTCAGGTTTGGAAGCTTAAACTACACGACCGATGTCCGCGGAGACTTGATCTTCGACGGATTCGAGCCTCTGCCTTGTGTGTCACGCGGTCACGATGAGTATGATTTAGCTCTACCATTAGACAGTGTTCAGGAGATCGCACCGACAGCCGCTCCGACCCTCAATTTGGAGCCAGTTGCGCCGTCCATGGACGGGTGGATGGACCCCGCCACAGAGGCCTTACCCTCAGCGGCGATCGAGCCGAACATCGACCTTACCTTGCACGAGAGCCGTATTGTTAAACTCCCGGATCCTTCTTCGGCAACGGACTCCGAACCGCCTTCGCCCGTTCCTATCGAATCCGATTGGGCACTGATCATGGAGTTTACCTCCGTGGATATCTTTCAGCACTCGCCCTTCGATGATATACTGAAATTATTAAGGTCTCTCTCCTTGTCAGGAGGATCCGGGCCGAACTATGTCTGGCAGGATTGGGATGCGGATGACGAAGAAATTCGCCGCCCACCCACCACCCACTTAGTAGCCACAGTCGATGACTTAACCGACATGCTCGACTTCGACTCTGAAGACATCGACGAACAAGAACCACTGCCCACAGGGCACTGGACGCCCACTTCATCACATGACGTATACATGGTGGACACACCAAAAGAAGACGACGACGAGGAATGGAAGGATGCAACGAAGGGTTGTCGCCTCGAGAAGCAGTCAAAGCGGCGGCGCAAGCGCCACCCCAAATCCCGCCTCGGCAGAAATAACGATCATACAGACCCAGCGTTAGAGCAGGGTGAACCACTGCCGGACCATGGCAACATGGAGAATCAAACCGAACAACCCAATTTTGTAAAAGATAATAGTCCGGATGACATAACACTGGACAGACACCCGGAGCAACAAAATGCCCATCAAAGGCTTGTTGCCACCGCGAGGAGTCTAAAAAAGCAGAAGCAAAGGCTCAAGGCTGCGCAAGACACACTCCAAACCAGATGGAGTAAAGTACTCAACACAGCAGCGAAGTATGGCAGTAATCGCCCCACCAAGAGCTACCCGAAGCGGAAGTTGCTACCTGAATTCGATGAGAAGGCCTTAGATCCCCCGCAACAAAAAATTAAAATGGCCACCCGGCCGGACAGACGACCTCACGGCCACCATAGAGCGGCAAGCAATGCCACACATAAGCCAATACGCGATCAACGCGAAGGCTCGCATCAAAAGGACAGCGCAACTAGATCCATCTATGGACCACGCAAGCACGCTACAGCATACGATGCAACACACCAAACATCCGAACACCACGGTACACCCAGATACAGGGGTGCCGCACACCCCCTATGTTTCACCGATGAGGTGCTGGACCATGAATTTCTAGAGGGATTCAAACCAGTAAACATAGAGGCATACAATGGAACACTATATCCTCCACATCCATATGGCTCGAGGAGATGATCTCCACGCCATTAAGTATTTACCCCTCAAACTCAAAGGGCCAGCTCGGCACTGGCTTAAAAGCCTCCCCGAAAGCTCCATTGGAAGCTGGGAAGAGCTCGAAGACGCTTTTCGGGCAAGTTTTCAAGGGACTTATGTCCGACCTCCGGACGCGGACGATTTGAGCCATATAACTCAACAGCCCAGAGAGTCAGCCCGAAAGCTTTGGAACATGTTTCTTACTAAAAAGAACCAAATAGTCGACTGTCCGGACGCCGAAGCCTTGGCAGCTTTTAAGCATAGCGTCCGTGATGAATGGCTTGCCAGACACCTCGGCCAAGAAAATCCGAGAACAATGGCAGCATTAACAAGCCTCATGACTCGCTTTTGCATGGGTGAGGATAGCTGGCTAGCCAGATGCAGCACCAGCGACCCCAGTACATCCGAAGTTAGAGATGGAAATAGGAAATCACGGCGCAACAACAATAATAAGCGCCGTAGTAAAGAAGACAACCTGAAGATCACGACAGTAAACGCCGGATTCAGAAGCTCTCGGCCAGGTCAGCAAAAGCCGCCCTCTAAATGCGCCACAGACGAACTGTCCAGCCTCAACAAAATTCTAGACCAAATATGTCAGATCCATAGCACCCCTGGTAAATCTGCTAATCATACCCACAAAGAATGTTGGGTCTTTAAGCAGTCCGGCAAGCCCAACGCCGTACACAAGGGGGAGGATACACCAAGCGAAGACGAGGATGAGCCTCTCAAGCAAGACACTAGGGAACAAAAGAAATTTCCACCAGAAGTCAAAACAGTAAATGTGTTACACGTGATAAAGGGGAGAAACAAAGAGGCACTCTCAGAGAAATATGCCCAAGGGCCTATCACCGCGGAGTCCTGCCATTGGTCATCTCAGCCGATCACTTTCGACCATCGGGATCACTCAGCAAGTATGCGGCGTGCAGGATGGGCTACTGTAACACCCTCGATGCGGCTATATCTCCCACGTGTCGAGGCACGACTTAGAGGCATAACCGCATTGAAAGCAATGTCGCAAGTTAGGCAATCTTCACAGCATCCCATGATACATAGTTGGCTTACACTCGCCACGTCAATCAAAGTACATAAATAGCATTGCATCAATCAAACACTCATGGCCCAACTACGGTGCCAAAATAAAAGATAAACCAAAACATGCGACACGGCCCCGATCGCCCCAACTGGGCACCACTACGGATCATCAGGGAAAGACACATAGTAACGGCGTGAGTCCTCGTCGAACTCCCACTTGAGTTCAAGCGCATCATCTGGAACTGAGTCATCAGGCCCTGCATCTGGTTTGGAAGTAATCTGTGAGCCACAGGGACTCAGTAATCTCGCACCCTCGCGATCAAGACTATTTAAGCTTATAGGTAAGGCAAGGTAAATATGTGGAGCTGCAGCAAGCGACTAGCATATATGGTGGCTAACCTGTTCGCAAAAGAGAGCGAGAAGAGAAGGCAAGGCGCGAATGAATAACTAGAGAACAACCAGCGACAAGCATTACTCCAACACCGTGTTCACTTCCCGGACTCCGCCGAGAAGAGACCATCACGGTAACTCACACAGTTGATTCATTTTAATTAAGTTAAGGTTCAAGTTATCTACAACTGGACATTAACAAATTCCCATCTGCCCATAACCGCGGGCACGGCTTTCGAAAGTTCAAATCCCTGCAGGGGAGTCCCAACTTAGCCCATGACAAGCTCTCACGGTCAACGAAGGAATAGACCTCCTGCCGAGACATTCCGATCAGACTCGGTATCCCGGTTCTACAAGACATTTTGACAAGTTAAAGCCAATCCAGCAACACTGCCCGAATATGCCGACAAATCCCGATAGGAGCTGCACATATCTCTTTCTCAGGGCACACTCAGATTGTCCTAGGTACAGGTAGGCCAGCCCAGAGTTGCCCCTGGTGGCCACCGGCAGCTGACAGGTGGACCAACACTCAGAGGAGCACTGGCCCAGGGGGTTTAAAATAAGATGACCCTCGGGCTCCGGAAACCCAAGGGAAAAAGAGGCTAGGTGGCAAATGGTAAAACCAAGGTTGGGCATTGCTGGAAAAGCTTTAATCAAGGCGAACTATCAAGGGGTTCCCATTATCACCCAACCGCGTAAGGAACGCAAAAATCCGGGAACATAACACCGATATGACGGAAACTAGGGCGGCAAGAGTGGAACAAAACACTAGGCGAGAGGCCAAGCCTTCCACCCTTTACCAAGTATGTGGATGCATTAAGTTAACAAGATAATATAATGATATCCCAACAAGTAAATAATGTTCCAACAAGGAACGGTCTCCAATCTTCACCTGCAACTAGCAACGCTATAAGAGGGGCTGAGCAAAGCGGTAACATAGCCAATCAACGGTTTGCTAGGACATGGTGGGTTAGAGGTTGGACATGGCAAATAGGGAGGCATGATAAGCAAGTGGTAAGCATCGTAGCATAGGCATAGCAAAAGAGCGAGCATCTAGCAAAGCAAAGATAGTAGTGATTTCGAGGGTATGATCATCTTGCCTGCAAAGTTGTCAGAGTTGACTGGATCCTCAAAAGCAAACTCAACAGGATCCCCGTTAGCGAACTCATCTCCCGGCTCTACCCAAACAAGACAAACAAGCAAACGGAACAAAATCAACTACGTGCAAACTCAAACAACATGATGCAAACATAGTATGCTATGCGGGATGCGACATGTGATGCATATGCAAGATTTGACAAGGAAGGAATGAACCTGGCATGAACTTGGAAATCCAAGTGTTCCACTGGAAAGGTGAGATGAAATCGCTTGAAAACGATATAAAGAACGCCGGAATCGGAGTCACGGTTTGGAAACGGCAAGCAATTCAAATATGGCACCGGTCTGCGATATATAGCAAGTAGACACCTAAATGCAACAAGATGAACATGCTACAGCACCCAAACATGACAACAAAAAACATGGCAGGGATCCATACATGATGCTTAACAAAAGATGAACACTAAGCTATGGCCAATTCATCCATTAACAGGTTCAAACAAGCATGGCAAAAATGCATTTGGTAAACAGATTTCAGACTTAGTGAAATTAACACTTGTCTGGAATTTCAGATCAGGTAGCACACTTTGGAGCATGAAAACTATATTCTGCACGACCTGAACATGGCAAAGTAAAGCATGGCATGAAGACACTCAACGATCTTAACAAAAGTCCCTTAGTGACCTTGAGCCAAAAGGGATCAGAAAATACATTTGCAAGCATGTGAACATGGCAAAAACATAATCAGCTCTCAGACTTAGTGAAAAACTGAAACATGCAAATCAGATATCAAGTAGGCATGTTTATGAGCTCGATGCACTCACTACAGAGGATGTCATGACAATCTAAGCATACACCCGACAATAATATACATTATACAAGCAAGGCATGGCAAGAACAATAACATATCATGCACGGATCAACTATAACATCCGCGGCAAAATCGCTAACAAGTAGACAATCTGCCCAGATTCACAAAATAGCAAGAGTAGAGCTCGATTGACTCAAGCTAGGGTGCTCCATAATTGCAAACAAAGACACGGATGGATAGAGCACTACAAGATTAACAAAACATCCTTACTGATAATCCTCAAAAGAGGCACGGATCACTAGGAAACAACATGAACATGTGGCATATTGAAATAAACAGATCAAGGACTTAGTGGAATTGCTAAGTTCCTGAAATCAGCATTAACGAATGCTCCACTTTGCAAGCTTGTTCTAGTCACCGCACACATCACAAAAATACATGGGTTGCACCTCTGGAAAGATGGCAAAATATATAACAAAACACATGTAGAGCTCAGGGGCATATCATGCACACAATAATCATGGCAGAAATGACAAATATCTAATTGGAGCAGCAGATCTGACAATTATCTCAAATAGCACTCTTCCAACAGCATTTCGGGCGTCAAGATGAACTAAAATGAAAATGATGCAATGAGATGAAATGATTAGCTCTCTGAGACGAACATTTTGATATGCTATACGTGCAAAATGGATCTACGGATGCGGAGTTACGGCATGACGAACATGGGCATTTGAATCAGAAATCTCGGGGACTTGGTAGATTTCGAGGGGGGAGAAAGTCAACCTCCGTGAGTTTTCAAATCTGGGCGCGGTGAACGAGGATCACCGGAGGAAGCCCGCGCGGTGGCCGGAGGAGAAGAGGGAGGTCACCGGTGATGTCGAGGTCGCCGGATCCGGTCGCTCCTCGACCGGATCTGGCCGGAGGAGGGGGAACTCCGGCGAGCTCCTGCAGGGAGGCGCGGCGTGGGGCTCGGAGGAGGTGTGCAACTGCGGCGGTGGCGGGGAGCTCCAAGCACCAGCGGGGAGCAGGCCGCGGCGGGGCGGCGAGCTCCGACAGCTGTGAGGCGGGCGACCGCGGGCAGGCGGCGCCCGTGCGGCGGCGGCGGCGGAATGGGCCGCGGGGGCCCGGTTCGGGCTCCGCGGGCCTCGGGCGTCGACAGGCCGGCGGGATGACGTGGCGCAGCGTGGTTCATCGGCGGAGGCGGCAGACGTGTCCGGTTGCGGCCGGACGTGTCCGATGCGCGCGAGGATGATGGATCTAGGGTTAGGGGGAGAGTGGAACCGCGAATTTCGGAGGGGGTGTATATATAGCCATAGAGGGAGCTAGGAGAGTCCAAATGAGGTGCGATTTTCGGCCACGCGATCGTGGTCGAACGCTCTAGATGATGGAGAGGGTTTTGGTCGGTTTTGGGCCAACTTTGAGGGGTGTTGGGCTGCAACACACACGAGGCCTTTTTGGTCCCTCAGTTAACCGTTGGAGCATCAAACGAAGTCCAAATGGTACAAAACTTGGCAGGCGGTCTACCGGTAGTAAACCAAGGCCGCTTGACAAGTCTCGGTCCAATTCGGAAATGTTTAATACCCACACATGAAAGAAAGGTAGAAATGACCACCGGAGGAGAATGGAGTGCCGGAATGCAAAACGGACAACGGGGAAAATGCTCGGATGCATGAGACGAACACGTATGAAAATGCAATGCACATGATGACATGATATGAGATGCATGACAACGACAACAACACAAGGAGGCAAAGACCCGAACCCGAGAAAATAAAATAACTTAACGCCGGAAACGGCAAGAGTTGGATTACATATTAGGTAAATCATATCCGGGGTGTTACAACACTCCACCACTACGAAAGGATCTCGTCCCGAGATCTAGGACTGAAAGAATGCCGGGTATTCAGAACGGAGGTGATCCTTGCGTTCCCAGGTAGCTTCACGGTCGGAATAGTGTGACCACTTGACTTTGAGGAATTTGGTTGACTTGTTGCGAGTCTTGCGTTCAGTCTCTTCGAGAATAGCAACGGGGTGCTCATGATAAGAGAGATCTTCTTGGAGCTCAATGTATTCAAAGTTGACGGTGTGGTCAGGAGTCTTGAAGCACTTTCGAAGCTGAGAGACATAGAACACGTCATGCACATTTGTAAAGTTTGAAGGAAGCTCGAGTTGATAGGCGAGATCGCCTCTCTTGCTGACGATCTTGAAAGGTCCCACGTATCTAGGGGAAAGCTTCCCTTTGATACCAAAGCGACGAGTACCTTTCATTGGAGAGACGCGGAGGTAAACATGATCTCCGATCTCGAAAGCCAAATCACGGTGCTTACTATCATAGTAACTCTTCTGGAGGGATTGGGCTGCTTTGAGGTTATCTCGAATGACTTTGCACATTTCCTCTGCCTCTGTGATTAAGTCATTTCCCAGAAGTTGACGTTCACCAGTTTCAGACCAGTTGAGAGGGGTATGACACTTCCTGCCATACAGAATTTCGAATGGGTCCTTGCCCGAACTTGCTTGAAAACTGTTGTTGTAGGAGAATTCAGCATATGGAAGACAATCCTCCCATTTCATGCCGAAGGAGATCACACAAGCCCTGAGCATATCTTCAAGAATCTGGTTGACACGCTCGACTTGACCGCTAGTTTGAGGATGGAAAGTTGTGCTGAAGCGGATGTTGGTGCCCATGGCCTTCTGAAACGAATCCCAAAACTTGGAGGTAAAGATGCTGCCACGGTCTGAAGAGATCACTTGTGGAATACCGTGCAGAGAGACAATCCGAGAGGTATAGAGCTCCGCCAACTGAGCTGCAGTGATTGACTCTTTGATAGGCAGAAAGTGAGCCACTTTAGTGAGTTTGTCAATGACAACGAATATAGCATCATTGCCACGTTTGGACTTTGGAAACCCAGTCACGAAGTCCATCTCAATGTGGTCAAACTTCCATTCTGGAATGGCAAGAGGTTGGAGGAGACCAGCTGGCCTTTGGTGTTCTGCCTTCACTCTTCTGCAGACATCACATTCATTCACGAACTGAGAAATCTCGCGCTTCATTCGAGTCCACCAATAAGCCTGCTTGAGGTCCTGATACATCTTCATGCTCCCAGGGTGGATGGAGAGGAGAGAATTGTGAGCCTCATTCATGATCACTTTACGAAGGTCACCTTTGGGCACAACAATACGATCCTCGAATAAGAGAGTATCCTTGTCATCAAGGCGGTAGCACTTGTACTTGGGTTGACTCTTGGCAATCCCAATCTTCACCTTCTTCACCATAGCTTCAAGAAGCTGGGCTTGGCGAATCTGGTCTTCCAAGGTAGGAGAGACTTGAAGGTTGGTGAGGAAACCTTGAGGAACAACTTGCAGATTAAGTTTGCGGAAAGCTTCACAAAGCTCAGGTTGATAAGGCTTGAGAATAAGACTGTTGCAGTAAGCCTTCCTGCTCAATGCGTCAGCAATCACATTGGCCTTGCCTGGAGTATACTAGATACTCGAATTATACTCTTGAATCATTTCGACCCATCGAGTCTGCCTGAGGTTGAGGTTAGGCTGAGTGAAGATGTATTTGAGACTATTGTGGTCAGTGAAGATGTCCACTTTTCTTCCCAATAAGAGATGTCTCCAAGTCAAAAGAGCATGCACAACTGCCGCCAACTCGAGGTCATGAGTGGGGTAGTTCTTCTCGTTGGGCTTCAACTGGCGAGAGGTATAAGCCACAACTTTCTTCTCTTGCATCAACACTGCACCGAGACCTTGGAGAGAGGCATCGCAAAAGACCTCGTACGGCTTGGATTCATCAGGCGGAGTCAGAACTGGAGCAGTGACCAATTTCTCTTTCAAAGTGTTGAAAGCAATGTCACACTCCGGAGACCAAACGTACTTGACGTGCTTCTGGAGAAGATTTGAGAGAGGCTTCACGATCTTAGAAAAGTTTTCAACGAATCTTCGACAGTAGCTTGCGAGACCGAGGAAGCTACGGAGTTGCTTCACGTTCTGAGGTGGTTCCCAATTCACAATTGCAGACACCTTCTCAGGATTCACCGCAATGCCCTTGGCAGAGATGATATGACCAAGATAAAGAACCTCATCGAGCCAAAATTCGCACTTGGAGAACTTGGCGTAGAACTGGTGTTCCCTGAGCTTATCGAGTACCAAACACAAGTGCTTGGCATGATCTTCCTTGTTCTTCGAAAAGACCAGAATGTCGTCGAGATAGACCAAAATGAAGTCATTGGTGTAGGCGTTGAAGATGAAGTTCATCATGCGAGAGAAAGTCGGAGGAGCGTTGACGAGGCCAAAAGACATGACAGTGTATTCATATGAACCAAAGCTTGTCCTGAAAGCCGTCTTGGGAATATCTTGATCACGGATTCGAATCTGATGATAACCCATACGGAGATCAAGCTTGGAGAATACTTGGGCACCTTTGAGTTGTTCGAACAGCTCGTTGATGTTGGGAAGTGGGTATTTGTTTTTGATGGTCTTCTTGTTCAATGGACGGTAATCAACACAAAGTCGGTCCGTTCCATCCTTCTTCTTCACAAAAAGAACAACACAAACCCACGAAGAAGAACTAGGTCGGATGAGACCCATTCTCTCTTGAATATCGAGTTGCTTCTTCAGCTCCTTCAACTCTTCGGGTCCGAGCTTGTAAGGACACTTACACACCGGTTCCGTGCCAGGCTCAAGATTGATGACGAATTCAACTGGCCGGTGCGGAGGCATTCCTGGAAGCTCTTCTGGAAAGACGTCTTGATATTCTCAAACAACTGGGATTTGCAAGATAGCATCCAGTTCACCCTTCTCATTGAGAGAAAATAGACGGATGGTATCATCACGAGCGGCAAAGACAATTACATCCTCAGACGATTGAGTCAATTGAATCTGCCTGGCTGCACAATCAAGATGCGCCTTGTGCTTAGAAAGCCGATCCATTTCGAGAATAAGATCAATATCCGAGTCACCAAGAACCGTTGGAGAAGCCAGAAACTTGTAGTCACCCAAGGTGATAGTAACATCCGGAACGATGGAGTCAGCATGCATGCGCTTACCGGGAGAGACAACTGCTAACGGACTAGGCAAAACTTGCAAAGTCAATTGATGTCTAGATGTAAATGTTCTAGAGATGAAACAATGCGATGCACCAGTGTCAAAAAGAACTTTAGCTGGAATATCATTAACAGGAAGGTTACCCATGATGACATCTGGTGAGTCCTCTGCCTGAGCTGCATTCATCAAGTTGACCTTGGCGTGCTTGGGGTTATGCTTGACCATAGATGTACTTGCCGATATCACAGGAGGAGGAGGAGGGAGACGCCTCTGATTGAAACATTTGTTGGCATAGTGACCCTTTTGTTGGCACTTTTTGCACGTGACCTCTGAAAGCGGACGGTGATACGGAGCACTCGATCTTGGAGCTTGAGACGAAGTCTTGTTCTGAAAGCCAGGGTTGGGTGGGTGGGAAGATCCACTGCCACCTTTGCTCTTCTGATACGGCTGACGGAACGGAGGAGGAGGAAGCCAATACTTCTGCTGCTTGGCCACTTGAGTAGAGGAAGAAGGAGTAGTGTCTCTGACTCGCTTCTTGGAAGCATCACACCTCAGTTGAGCAGCCTCTTGCTTCAATGCCATGTTGTAGAACTCATCGTACCTCAAGGGCTCAAAGAGAACAAGAGCTAGCTGGATTTCTTCTCTGAGACCACCCCTGAACTGGTATATCATGCTCTTCTCGTCAGGGACGTCCTGCTTAGCAAAGCGGGCGAGCTTCTGGAACAACTTGTTGTAGTCATAGACAGACAAAGAGCCTTGCTTCAGGTTGCGGAATTCCTCACGCTTGCTTTCAACCACGCTCTGAGGAATATGATGAGCTTTGAAGTCTTGACGGAATTCATCCCAGGTAATCACACGGCCTCCTCTGGAATCCTTGTACTGCTGGAACCATTCTGCAGCTTGGTCTTTGAGTTGGAAGGAAGCGAACTTGACAAAGTCCTCAGGCCCGACGTTACTGCACTCGAAATGCTTGCACAGATCCACGAGCCAATCGTCAGCATCAGTTGCCTCAACACAATTGCTGAAAGTCTTTGGCCCGTTAGCAAGGAACTGGTTGAGTGTAGCAAAGTGATTCTGATTGTTGCCTTGGTTGCCTTGGTTCGCTTGATTGCGCTCTTGAAGAATTTGCATGATCAACTGTGTGTTTGCATTGGTTGCGGCCATCACAGCTTGCCATGCCTCCGGATGAGGGGGAGGTGGTGGCGGATCCTGATTCTGATTCTGATTCTGATTGCTGCTCTTAGCGGGAGCCATCCTGAAGAGGGTGACAACCGTTAGCACATTGACAGATAAAATGAAGCTGAATCCAACGGGTTGAAATTGCAACATATAGTCTTCACATCCGAACAAAATGAACGAATGCATTCCACTTGAAATGGTCACATATCCATAAATTGAGAAGCCACTTAGAAATTAGGTAGAGGAATAAATCAACAAGGTACGGAGCAAGAATGAATACTCGGTAAGAAATCCCAATCTCAAACCAAATATCCGTGGAAGAAGAACTAGAGCTACAAGAATTCCCACCTATGAAACTCCTGAACCTTTCCGGTTATGCAATCAGGTGTTGGGGATACAGGGGAAGCATAATATCTCACCCAAATCTAGCAAATCCTACATCCAGCTGTATCCATCCTTCAACACATAACCGAGAAAAACTTCGGAAACCATCTACCTCAACCTTCGAAAAGCATCCGTTATGGCAATACTCCCGAACTCCCGCCCCAGTACTGGGTGGCGTCGAGGTTATCTCACCAATGAACTGCATAAAAGAGATTTTTGATGTCGGCATACTAAACTCAGGTATTCCAGAACTGCAACGATAAAATTGTGACGACAACACCTCAGAGCTCAACTCCCCGGGACACTGCCACAACCCCTAAAGACAAGAGGTACCAAGAACAATGTTCTCGTCACAAAACCATCGAAACGATTCCAAGATACCCGCGTGATCCTAAATTTTTTTTGTGAAATTTGAGAAGAGAAGAGTCAAAACTCTACGTCAAGATGCCTTACTAGAGTGATGGGGAGACTGGGGAGTAAAAGAATTCCTAAACTCTTCGATATATAATTCCTAAATGACACAAAACATTTTTCTAGACACAAGTCGGCCGCTAAAAACGATCAAGCAATGGGGGCTCCTAAGGTCGGGGAAGGCTCTGATTACCAACTTGTAACGCCCTCGATGCGGCTATATCTCCCACGTGTCGAGGCACGACTTAGAGGCATAACCGCATTGAATGCAATGTCGCAAGTTAGGCAATCTTCACAGCATCCCATGTAATATAGATAATAAAAGGGGAGATACATAGTTGGCTTACACTCGCCACGTCAATCAAAGTACATAAATAGCATTGCATCAATCAAACACTCATGGCCCGACTACGGTGCCAAAATAAAAGATAAACCCCAACATGCGACATGGTCCCGATCGCCCCAACTGGGCACCACTATTGATCATCAGGGAAAGACACATAGTAACGGCGTGAGTCCTCGTCGAACTCCCACTTGAGCTCAAGCGCGTCATATGGAACTGAGTCATCAGGCCCTGCATCTGGTTTGGAAGTAATCTGTGAGCCACAAGGACTCAGCAATCTTGCACCCTCGCGATCAAGACTATTTAAGCTTACAGGTAAGGCAAGGTAAATATGTGGAGCTGCAGCAAGCGACTAGCATATATGGTGGCTAACCTATTCGCAAAAGAGAGCGAGAAGAGAAGGCAAGGCGCGAACGAATAACTAGAGAACAACCAGCGACAAGCATTACTCCAACACCGTGTTCACTTCCCAGACTCCGCCGAGAAGAGACCATCACGGTAACTCACACAGTTGATTCATTTTAATTAAGTTAAGGTTCAAGTTATCTACAACCGGACATTAACAAATTCCCATCTGCCCATAACCGCGGGCACGACTTTTGAAAGTTCAAATCCCTGCAGGGGAGTCCCAACTTAGCCCATGACAAGCTCTCACGGTCAACGAAGGAATAGACCTCCTCCCAAGACATTCCGATCAGACTCGGTATCCCGGTTCTACAAGACATTTCGACAAGTTAAAACCAATCCAGCAACACCGCCCGAATGTGCCGACAAATCCCGATAGGAGCTGCACATATCTCTTTCTCAGGGCACACTCAGATTGTCCTAGGTACGGGAAGGCCAGCCCAGTGTTGCCCCTGGTGGCCACCGACAGCTGACAGGTGGACCAACACTCAGAGGAGCACTTGCCTGGGGGGGGTTAAAATAAGATGACCCTCGAGCTCCGGAAACCCAAGGGAAAAAAGTCTAGGTGGCAAATGGTAAAACCAAGGTTGGGCATTGCTGGAAAAGCTTTAATCAAGGCAAACTATCAAGGGGTTCCCATTATCACCCAACCGCGTAAGGAACGCAAAAATCCGGGAACATAACACCGATATGACGGAAACTAGGGCGGCAAGAGTGGAACAAAACACTAGGCGAGAGGCCAAGCCTTCCACCCTTTACCAAGAATATAGATGCATTAAGTTAACAAGATAATATAATGATATCCCAACAAGTAAATAATGTTCCAACAAGGAACGGTCTCCAATCTTCACCTGCAACTAGCAACGCTATAAGAGGGGTTGAGCAAAGCGGTAACATAGCCAATCAACGGTTTGCTAGGACATGGTGGGTTAGAGGTTGGACATGGCAAATAGGGAGGCATGATAAGCAAGTGGTAGGCATCGTAGCATAGGCATAGCAAAAGAGCGAGCATCTAGCAAAGCAAAGATAGTAGTGATTTCAAGGGTATGATCATCTTGCCTGCAAAGTTGTCAGAGTTGACTGGATCCTCGAAAGCAAACTCAACAGGCTCCTCGTTAGCGAACTCGCCTGCCGGCTCTACCCAAACAAGACAAACAAGCAAACGGAACAAAATCAACCAGTGCAAACTCAAACAACATGATGCAAACATAGTATGCTATGCGGGATGCGACATGTGATGCATATGCAAGATTTGACAAGGAAGGAATTAACCTGGCCTCAACTTGGAAATCCAAGTGTGCCACTGGAAAGGTGAGATGAAATCGCTTGAAAATGATATAAAGAACGCCGGAATCGGAGTCACGGTTTGGAAATGGCAAGCAATACAAATATGGCACCGGTCTGCGATATACAGCAAGTAGACACCTAAATGCAACAAGATGAACATGCTACAACACCCAAACATGACAAAAAACATGGCAGGGATCCATACATGATGCTTAACAAAAGATGAACACTGAGCTACGGCCAATTCATCCATTAACAGGTTCAAACAAGCATGGCAAAAATGCACTTGGTAAACAGATTTCAGACTTAGTGAAATTAACACTTGTCTGGAATTTCAGATCAGGTAGCACACTTTGGAGCATGAAAACTATATGCTACAAGACCTGAACATGGCAAAGTAAAGCATGGAATGGAGCTACTCAAAGAGCTTAAGAAAAGTCCCTTAGTGACCTTGAGCCAAAAGGGATCAGAAAATACATTTGCAAGCATGTGAACATGGCAAAAACATAATCAGCTCTCAGACTTAGTAAAAAACTGGAGCATGCAATTCAGATATCAAGTAGGCATGTTTATGAGCTCGATGCACTCACTACAGAGCATGTCATGACAATCTAAGCATACACCCAACAAGAATATCGGATCTGGCCGAAGGAGGGGGAACTCCAGCGAGCTCCTGCAGGGAGGCGCGGCGCGGGGCTCGAAGGAGGGTGCAACTGCAGCGGCGGCGGGGAGCTCCAGGCACCGGCGGGGAGCAGGCCGCGGCGAGGCGGCAAGCTCCGGCAGCTGTGAGGTGGGCGACCGCGGGCGGGCGGTGCCCGTGCGGTGGCGGCGGCGGAATGGGCCGTGGGGGCCCGGTTCGGGGTCTGCGGGCCTCGGGCATCGGCGGGTCGGTGAGATGACATGGCGCAGCGTGGTTCGTCGGCGGAGGCGGCGGACGTGTCCGGTTGCGGCCGGACGTGTCCGATGCGCGCGAGGAGGATGGATCTAGGGTTAGGGGGAGAGTGGAACCCCAAATTTCGGAGGGGGTGTATATATAGGCATAGAGGGAGCTAGGAGAGTCCAAATGAGGTGTGGTTTTCGGCCATGCGATCGTGATCGAACGCTCTATATGATGGAGAGGGTTTTGGTGGGTTTTGGGCCAACTTGGAGGGGTGTTGGGCTGCAACACACACGAGGCCTTTTCGGTCCCTCGGTTAACCGTTAGAGCCTCAAACAAAGTCCAAATGGTACAAAACTTGACAGGCGGTCTACCGGTAGTAAACCAAGGCCGCTTGACAAGTCTCGGTCCAATTCGGAAATGTTTAATCCCCACACACGAAAGAAAGGTAGAAATGACCACCGGAGGAGAACGGAGCGCCGGAATGCAAAACGGACAACGAGGAAAATGCTCGGATGCATGAGACGAACACGTATGCAAATGCAATGCACATGATGAAATGATATGAGATGCATGACAATGACAACAACACACGGAGGCAAAGACCCGAACCTGAGAAAATAAAATAACTTAACACTGGAAACGGCAAGAGTTGGATTACATATTAGGTAAATCATATCCGGGGTGTTACAGCTGCCTTGGTGTTAGACCCAATAATTGAGGGATACCACTTCACATGAGTCCTGATGGACGGTGGCAGCAGTCTAAACCTGATATATCAGGACACAATCCACAAAATGAGGATAGACCCAATGAACATTTGCCACAGCAATACTACCTTTAAAGGAGTAACGCCAGGCCCAGGGGCTCATTGCATGGGCTCCCTGCTACTAGAGGTTATATTCGGCTTCCCCGATAACTTTCGTAGCGAACATTTAACCTTCCACATTGCTCCGTTCCAAAGTGGCTATCAAGCACTACTTCGACGCGAAGCTTTCACTCGCTTTAATGCAATACCGCATTACGCTTCCCTCACGCTCAAGATGTCTGGTCCACGTGGCATCATTACAGCGAATGGAAATATCGAGCGATCTTTGCGCGCCGAAGAGAGTGCCACTGCCTTGGCAGCCGCAAACTAAAAACGACCTCACCAACTAAAGCATTTGATAGGTCGTCAAGACCACGGACACGGTTAGATGAGTCCGACGCAGCTATATGTAATTCATACAGGTTTGATGGCCACACCCCTATTACAAATACAAGGGGCTCAACGTGCATAGACAAGTGGCAATTTTTACTCATCTCGAATTATACATGGTGTCTTTAAAACTACCTTTTTGCACAACAACTTTTCACCTAAGTTTCTCTCTTTTACAGATGACCATCGTGCTACACCCGTCCAGGATACGGCACAACGGAGACACAGGCGCAGACGTGCAGCAGGGACCTGTTCCAAGGATTCCTTTTAGATTAAGACCCTGCGTAAACCTTTTTTACTGTGTCTTGTTGATACATATCCCTCGGATTCTCAGTACAATTGAGAAGGATGCTGACGTCTTGGCATGTGGCCACGTCAGAATAATGCACGTACCTGGACACAAGGGGTTTCTTACAAGGGGCACTATTTAGGCCCGGTTTATACCATAAAGACCGAATACCTTAGGGAGTGTTCGGCATCGTGAGTTTGGCCTTATATGCATCAGCTCCGAATCATGTCTTTGGTCAAATGTTGGGTTTTCCTGGCTCCTGTGTTTTGGTGCCTTACGTTCCGCTCTATCGGCTAAGGCAGCACCAAGAGAACTACAGCGATTGTGCCCTGGTTCATCCAGACGAGCACCTTAGTAGAGAAAGCCGAAAACTGACTATCATGATATAGCGCGAGACTGGTCAACCACTCAATGACCTATCGGAATGTTAGAATTCCTCCGCCTTAATGAAGGGCCATTTCTCGGCCAGGCATATACGCACCCCGAGTTCGGGAGAGTGCAGAGCCACCGGGGCTATATAGTAGCCCCACCGTCAAACTCCTATGGCTAAGTGAAAGTGTTAAAGCATTCTAGTCTGGTTGCCTCATTCGCTGCGCTATCACCTCCTTAATAGGACCAAGACGTTGGGTTAAGTGTGAACACGCGTCTTCTGCGAGCACCTCCGCATTATATGCGTGGGGGTAGAAGCCGACGACTGCAATCTTTATAAACACAGCCTTAATACATATATGCGTGTGGCCGTTTATTTATATACTTTTGCCGTTTATTTATATGCGTGGGGGTAGAAGCCGACGACTGCGAGCACCTCCGCATTATGAGGCATCATATTACTTTTAGGCAAAAGTATAAACACAGCCTTAATACATTTCATAAAAACATTGTGTTTACAATGGGAATACATGTCACTCAAACATAATATTCTTCGAGCACTGGGCCTCTATCAAACGAGCACCCTCAAGAACTTCTTCAAAATAGTGCTCGGCAGCCACTCGGCCTATAGCCGAACCCTGCGCCGCAACAGTGGTAGCATCCATCTCCGCCCAGTATGCTTTGACACGAGCAAGGGCCATCTGCGAGCCTTCTATGCACGCCGACCTCTTCATCGCATTGATGCGCGGCACCGCACCAAGGAACTGCTGCACTAAGCTGAAATAGCTGTTCGGCTTCGGCTTCCCCGGACACAGATGATCTACGACGGACCTCATGGCAAGTCTGGAAAATCTATTAAGTTTGGCCCATTCGGCTAGCTGATCAGTCAAGGGAAGCTGTCGGGGAAGGCTGATTCCACCAACACCTATGGGGACAGGGCCCCTTTCGGTTCGGTGAGGGCGGAGGCCGCACAAAGAGCGGATCGAGGCAGTACACGCGAGCGGTTTTTACCCAGCTTCGGGCCGCACGGATGCGTAAAACCCTACTGCTGCTTGTTTGTGTATATTGGATTCTTGCTCAGGAGCGATGGACGCTGCCAGACTGAGCGTGAGAGTGTTCCTGGTGCTTCCGAATGAGCCGAGCCGGCCGAACCCCGTTCTACGTTGCGCTTGGGCCTCCTTTTATACTTTCAAGGGGTCACCGACAGGTGGCAACGTAGACAAGAAGGGTAAAAATGGAAAAGGACGCGGTAGGTGCAGCTACTGCTACTGTGGATACAGTGCACCCTACCTAACTCTGACGGCAGGGGACAAGGTCATTAAATGCCTGTCTGAGTCGCCTAAACAGTGCAAAAAGTGACCGTTAGGAGCGCCACCGTTTGCCACGATGGCCTTCTCTTGATCTCTGCTTGCCACCGCGCACCCCTAGCTGCACAGCCTCCTGCCACGTGTGCTTGGGAGAGTCCTAGAGCGACACGTTAGCAGGTGTGCTGGAGCGCGGGCACGAAGTGGGGGTTTCCCGCGGCAAGCTCCTTGCCGCGGTCGTTGTCTTGTCGTGTTTGGGAGCTTGTCGCTCACCGGGCCTTGCCGGGACGCAGGGCGCGTCACGGCAAGCTTTCTTGGTATGCCTTGAGTGGCCTTCCCGGCAAGCTCCTCTTGCCGGGGTCTTGTCTCTTCCGGGGCCTTGGTTTGAGTACTTTGTTCTTGAATGGTCTTTAAGGGAGCCACGGAGGGTCTTGGCGGTCACCCGGCAAGCCTTGCCGCGGGGCGCTGCGACTGCCCGTGCACAAGTTCGGGGTACTAGGGTACCCCTACTCTAGTACACCGATAGGAGCCCCCGGGCCTGGGCCATACACGGTGCCGAGCGCTGTTGGGCCAGGCCCAAAACAGTGCACGGGCACGCGCGGCCTAGGTCACGCCGCATATCTCTCTGCTCCCACCGCGCACGCCCAGAACGGCACGCGTCAAACACGGCGTCATGGGTGACGCGGGCGGCGTGCGCGGGGCTAAGCCCCTCGAGCATGCGTCAGGCCACGATGATGGGGACGGTTCACGCCCTCCTCCCTAAATGGAGGTAGGCGTGGGGGCGTGGTGCATTTACTGGACGGGGCCGGTGCGCGGTTTTCGGGATGTCCACTCCCCGCGATCACGGGGCGGAGCGAGGCCGCCTCATCCTTCGCCTTGGTTCTGCATCTCCGCCACGCGGCTCCCATGCGCTTGGGGTCGCGGACGGTGGAAGTGGGAAACTGGGCCGTCGCGAGCAGGGGCAGCGGGATGGCCCCGACTCCCTGCTCTTCCCGTGCCTTGATTCGCTGAGCGGGGCGGCCGAGCCCCCACCTCGCTCCTTTATAAAGAGCGGGAGGGGAGCACAGGAAACCGCACTCTCTCATCTCCTCCTTTCTTCAGCTTCTGCTCCCCTTTCTCTCATTCTCCATGGAGAAAGGGAACCCAGGCTCTTCATCGGTGGCGGCGAGGGACGCCGCCAGACAGCGCATCTCTCCATCTTCCGCGCCCGTGGTGGCAGAGCCAGCCATAAGGGGAAGAGGGAGGGGGCGAGGTCGCGGACGAGGTCGAGGACGAGGTCGAGGCGCTCGGGTAAGAGGCGGACGGGGCGGCGCGTCAGCTTCACCTCCGCCGGCGGCTCCTCCCCCCACGGCGGTCCATATAGGGGACGACCCTTGCGAGTTCTTCGTCAGGCTGCGCCGGGCGCCTCGTCGTCGCCTCCGGCTTCTAGCTCCGTTTGCGCGCGCGATGGAGTTGGACCCGCCCGAGACACTGAGACTGCACATGAGGGGCTGTGGGATCAGCGGCACGCGAGTCCGCGTTGTATTCCCAGCCCCTAATGTGATGTATGTTGATCGAGGGTGGAAGACGTTCGCCCGCATCCACAGCTTGATGGAGGGGTTTACCCTCCATTTTAAGTTGATGGAGGGCGATCTCCTCTCCGTCAAGGTCTTCGGGTGCTTCGGCACTCGGGCAAAGTGCTGCGTGGACAGCTCCTCCGACAGCGAAGGCTCCTCCTCGAGCGAGAGTGACAAGGAGGAGAGTGACAGCGACGACGAGGGTAGCGGGCGGTGGGGTGGCGGGTCCGATTAGGCGTCGGGCGCCGCTTCGCGTGGCACCGGCAGCACCATCATCCGTGTCGCCGGCTCCTTGAACTCCCCGGGGTCGTCTCCTTGGGCGGCTGGCGTAGGGAGGCTGCGGAAGGGGAAGAGGGCTGGCGACAAGGCCGTCAGGTCGGAGTACGAGGGCGTGGTGCCCTCGACCGCGTGCTGACGTCCTGCCGCCCCGTCTTCGAGCCCCGCTTCCGGCGCCGCCATCGCCGTCCAGCCTTCGGACGGCCCCCGGGATGTTCTCTTGGTGTCTTCTGGCACCCGTAGCTCGCCTAGGCGCTCCTTTTGCCCTTTTCGCCTCCTTGACCCGCCTCCTGAAGAGAGGGACATGAAAGGGATTACGGGCATCTTATCTTTTTAATTTGTAAGCCTTCGGGCCTTAGCTGTATCTAGAACTTGTAATCCTCTCTTTCATGTTTTTCATCCTCTATGGACTGTACCTGAGTGGGATGTTTTTTAATGAAAAGGGGATGCTTGCCGGGTTATTTGTCTCGTGAGTTGAACCCACGCCAAGGAGCAAATCCTTGGTGTCCCTCGGACAGACATTTCATCTCCCGGCAACAAGCCCTGCCGCCTTCCCACGTCACTCGACCTTTCTCACGCCTTTGACGGAGGCGAGAACGAGGTGGGTGCGGTCTCCTCGTTTCATCCCTTTGCTGCCGCGACTACGACCAAACTTGGCCCCGGGAACGAGCCCCAGGGCCTAGAGTTGAGGGAGCACGGCAGTTTCCGGGAAGAAACGCGGTTTCGCATTCCCCAGTCCATAAGAGGATGCATGATGAGGGATGAAAGACTTATCTGATATTGCAGCCCCTGGCAACTCTGGTTTGCCGTGGACGATTCTTGGCACTCGCAGCCCCCAACGATACTGGCTTGCCGGGGCCCAGGTGTCATCCGTTTTCTTCTTCTCTTGTCGCTGCCAGTCATGTCATGGGAACACTTTATTAGAGGCGCGACAAGTTATTTTTGTAATATAACTCTATCTTAGGCAAAAAATTGCTGTGTTACTTCCTTTACTCGACTCTTGGCTTTGTATGGTTCTGCCCTACGCTTTCTAGGGAAACTTGCCGGCGCAGGTACCCTTGCCGCGAGCGCCGAGTGCGGAACTTCAGCAGCCTGCTGGCGGGGTCGCTACCGACAAGCAACCTTGTCGCAACTAGTTGCAGCTCACTTAAGTTGTTGAGCAGACTCGAAACAACGTAAGGGCGCTAGCGGCTCACTTAAGTTGCTGAGCGGACTCGAAGCAAAGTAAGGGCGCTAGCAGCTCACTTAAGTTGTTGAGCGGACTCGAAACAAAGTAAATGAAAACTTAAAAAATTGATTGCTCAAGCTTTAGCAACTTAGCTTTTTTGTCGTCTGCTTCCCGGCAAGGAGAAACTTTCTTGAACGGCCTGGTCCACACCATTATCTTCTCCTTCCCCCCCCCGGTAAACCTTGTGGGCGAGGGAACCTTCCTTCTTTTGAGAAAGAAACAGAGAAATAAAGTAATGATATGGAGCCTTGGGCTCGTTATTGCTTACCGGGGTCTAGTGTTGCACAAAGTGTCAGATAACATATGCGAAAAAGGATTATAGCATAAAAAACTAACAAGATGTGCGGAGCACATGAGCTTTACTGGTGCACGGGGTCTGCGCCCGGCTTTGTACAAAGGATTACATGCAACAGCGGCAAGACTTGTACAAAAGGTGGTTGCCGGAAAAGCTTCCGGCAACCGCGCCTTACGGGTAAAACTTACGAAGATGTTCAATGTTCCAGGAGTTGCTCACCGGAATGCCATCTTCGGTCTCAAGGCGGACATCGCCGGGCCTAGTGACTCGTTTCACCTGATAAGGGCCTTCCCACTTCGGCGTCAACTTGTTGGAATTCTTGGCGGACTAAACACGCCGAAGAACAAGGTCGCCTTCCTCGAAGCTCCTGGCTTTAACTTTGCGGCTATGGTAGCGACGCAAAGCTTGCTGGTAGCGAGCGGCTCGCACAGCAGCCTGGAGACGGTCTTCCTCAAGGAGCAGCGCATCATCTTGTCGCAGCTGCTCTTGCTCGAGCTTATCATAAGCGAGCACTCGAGGTGACCCGTAAACGAGTTCCGTGGGGAGAACTGCCTCTGCTCCATAGACTAGAGCAAAGGGTGTCTGGCCAGTGGCTCGATTTGGCGTCGTCCTGATCGACCAAAGAACCACCGGCAGCTCCTCGATCCAGTTTCTTCCGCACTTGTGCAGCCTGTCGAAATTTCTGGTCTTGAGGCCTCACAGCACTTCAGCATTTGCCCTCTCCGCTTGACCGTTGCTTCTCGGGTGAGCAACAGAAGCGAAGCAGATCTTGGCGCCAAGATCTTGGACATACTGCATGAAGGTGCGGCTCGTAAATTGCGTGCCGTTGTCGGTGATGATCCTGTTAGGAACCCCGAAACGACAAACAATCGACCTGAAGAACTTGACTGCTGACTGTGCTGTCACCTTCCTCACTGGTTCCACTTCCGGCCACTTTGTGAACTTGTCGATTGCAACGTACAAGAACTCAAAGCCCGCGACAGCTCGAGGGAAGGGGCCGAGGATGTCGAGCCCCCAGACCGAAAATGGCTAGGATAAAGGGATCGTCTGGAGAGCTTGAGCTGGCTGGTGTATCTGCTTGGAATGGAACTAGCACGCTTCACACTTGGTTACTTGTGCAGTTGCATCCTGGAGGGCTGTCGGCCAGAAGAAGCCTTGTCGGAATGCTTTGCCGACAAGCGCTCTTGCGCCAATGTGGTGACCACATATGCCTCCATGTATCTCTGCCAACAGTTGTTGTCCATCTTCCCGGCGAATGCACTTCAATTTCACACCGTTGAGTCTTATTCTGTACAGTGTGTTGTCGACAAACTTGTACATACTTGACTGCCGGGCTACTCTTTCAGCTTCTTCTTGCTCTTCGGGAAGCTCTCCTGTCTGAAGGAAACGGACAATCTGCTGCGCCCATGCTGGAGCTTGCGGCTCGACAACAAGGACTAAAGGCGTATCTGTTGCTGCGGGAACATTCGCTTCTACGGCAAGAACCTGCGGCTCTGCCGGAGCGTGATATTCCCCGGCAAGCTTGCCGGAGCAAAACTTGTCGGGAGCGTTTGCTTCAACGGAACAAACCAAGAGGTTCGCCGGAGCAAACTGCTCCTCAACACTCTTGGCGTCGATCTTGGGGACTTTCTTGGCGGCGGCTTCGGGAAGCTCTGCCGGAAAGTAGTCACCAGAAACCAACTTCCTCTTCTTATTCTGTCTAGTTGATGGTGTCACGGATGGTTGAGTCAGCTTGAGCACAAATATCCCTGGTTCCACAGGTAACTTTAGTGCTACACACTTTGACAGGCCATCAGCAATGTCATTCTGAGCTCGCGGAACGTGTTCCATTTGCAGGCCGTCAAAGTGTGCTTCTAGCTTTCTCACTTCATCAACATAAGCTTCCATCAATGGACTCTGGTAGTTCTTGTTCACTTGCCGGACGACAAGCTGCGAGTCACCCCTTACAATGAGTTTCTTGATCCCAAGGTCGGCTGCGATTCTGAGGCCGACAAGCAAACCCTCATACTCTACAGTATTGTTCGTTGCTTGCTCCTTGGGAAAGTGCATCTGGACTACGTACTTGAGGTGCTCTCCGGTGGGTGCGATAAGCAGCACGCTAGCACCGGCGCCTTGCAGCGAGAAGGCACCATCAAAATACATCAGCCACTCTTTGCTTGTCTCCTTGACGGGGATGCTCGTCTCTGGAATTTCTTCATCTGGAGTTGGCGTCCACTCTGCTATGAACTCTGCCAATGCCCTGCTTTGGATCGTTGCAGTGCTCTCAAACTTGAGGCCAAAGCTTGACAGTTCCAATGCCCACTCGACAATCCTGCCTGTTGCTTCTGGATTCTGCAGTATCCTCTTCAGCGGAAAGCGAGTGACAACTGTGATCTCGTGTGCCTGGAAGTTATGGCGCAGCTTTCTCGAGGCCATGAGAAGGCCGAAAAGCAATTTTTGCACACCAGAGTACCTCGACCTAGCCCCCTGGAGAAGGGAGCTGACAAAGTAAACTGGGCGTTGCACCATCTTCTTCTGCACCTCCTTGCACGTCTGCGCAGATTCAACTTTGTCGGGACCAGAGCTTGTCGGAGAAGCCCCCTGCTTGTCGCTGGATTCACTTGCCGCGGTTGCTGGCTCATCGTCCGCCTCCCTCTCCGCTACTAACGCAGCACTAACCACTTGATTGGTTGCCGCTAGGTACAGCAGCAACTTCTCTTGTGGCTTAGGTGCGACAAGTATTGGAGTGGAGGACAGGTACCTCTTCAAGTCCTGCAGCACGGCCTCCGCTTCCGGAGTCCATTTCATTGGACCTGCCTTTTTCAATATTTTGAAAAACGGCAGGGCGCGCTCAGCAGACATAGAGATAAACCTGCTGAGAGTAGCCACGCAACCGGCAAGCCTTCGCACATCCTTGACACGCTTCGGTGCTTCAATCTGCTCGATGGCCTTGATCTTGTCGGGGTTGGCTTCAATTCCCCGCTGAGACACAAAGAACCCGAGAAGCTTGCCGGAAGGGACTCCAAACACGCACTTCTCGGGGTTGAGCTTGAGGTTGATCTTGCATAGATTTGCAAAAGTTTCTTCTAAATCTTGGATCAGGGTAGCCTTGTCCTTGCTCTTGACCACTATATCATCCATGTAGGCTTCCACATTTCTGTGTATCTGTGTGTCAAAAGCGACATGGACTACCCTTGCAAATGTTGAACCAGCATTCTTCAACCCAAAGGGCATCCGTATAAAACAGTATGTGCCGCAAGGGGTGATAAATGCGGTTTTTTCCTCATCTTCTTCTGCCATGAAGATCTGATGGTATCCTGAGTATGCATCAAGAAATGAAAGCAAATCACATCCAGCTGTGGAGTCAACAATCTGGTCAATGCGCGGCAAGGGAAATGGATCTTTGGGACAAGCTTTATTGACATCAGTGAAGTCTATACAAAGCCTCCATTTCCCGTTCGCCTTGCGCACGACTACAGGATTGGCCAACCACGTGGGATGGAGCACTCCTCTGACAAGGCCTGCTGCTTCCAATTTCCTGATCTCTTCTGCAATGAACTCTTGGCGCTCCACCGCTTGCTTCCTGACTCTTTGCTTGACGGGCCGCGCATGAGGACAGACGGCAAGGTGGTGCTCAATTACTTTCCTGGGAACACCGGGGATATCAGACGGTTGCCATGCAAACACGTCGACATTCGCCCGCAGGAAAGCAATGAGCACGCTTTCCTATTTGGGGTCAAGCGTGGCACTGATGGTGAAGGTACCACCAGTGCCGTCCTTCTTGGCGGGCACCTTCTTGGTCTCGGGTGGAGCTGCCATCGTCTTCTTGCACTTGCCGGTGGAGCTCGATGGTGCGTCCTCGACGGTAGCGCAGCACTCCAAAGAGGTGCGCTTGCCAGAGTGGGCATCAGAGCTCTTGCCGGACTTTGTCTTCTTCTTCCCCCTGGGAGCTTTAGCGGCAAGTATGTTGTGATCAACTGCGGCTGCTGCTTCCCGGTAGATTTTGTGGGCGCAGATAAGGGCATCTTTCTTGTCGCCGGGGACAGAGATGACACTTATCGGGCCTGGCATCTTGAGCATGTTGTATGCATAGTGAGAGGCTGCCATAAACTTGGTGAGCGCTGGACGGCCAAGGATCCCATTGTAGGGCAATGGAAAATCGGCAACGTCAAATGTGACCCTCTCAGTTCTGAAATTCATCTCGCTGACAAATGTGACCGGCAGCGTGATCTTTCCCTTCAGCTTGCTTCTTCCCGGGCTGATTCCTTGGAATGTGCCGGTCTCCTCGAGCTCGCTGTCAGGGATCTGGAGTTTCTGAAGGACCGCGGAGGAGATCAGATTCAAGCCGGCCCCACCGTCAACTAGCATCTTCGTGACCTGGAGGTTGCAGATAGTTGGTGAAACCAACATCGGCAAGCACCCGACCGCAGTTACGCGATCAGGGTGATCCTCAATGTCGAAGATGATAGGCGTGCTGGACCATTTCAGAGGCTTGCGTGACTCTAAGGATGGCTCTGCTGCATTGACTTCCCGCATCCACTGCTTGAGTTGGCGGTGCGAAGTATGCAGAGAAGCACCACCGTCAATGCACAGGACCTCTGTGGCTTTCTGAAATTCCTGCTCATCGGCCTCGTCATCATCCATGTCTTCATCGTCGTCGTCATCTTCATCCTTGTCGTGGCCGCGGGGAGGTCTGTCTCCTTGCCACTGCTTGGCCTTGCCGCGGCGTCCTCCTCGGCCGGGACGTTTCTTGCTGGATCCACCAGTTCCTTCCTGGGCCTTCTCCTTGTCGCGCCGCTCGTACTCAGCTTTCTGTAGCTCAACGAGGTGCTCAACCTTCTTGCAATTCTGGAGATCGTGACCCCTGTTGCGGTGGATCTTACAATACTGCTTGCCGGAGCCGTCCTGCTTGTCGGCGGCCGCCATAGGCTGGGCCTCCTTGTCAGAGCCACCAGCTTTAGCTTCCTTGGAGCCACCTCCGTTGCCGGTCTGCTCGACAGCTAGCACTTCCTTGCCCTTTTTCCTTCTGTTGTTCCGCCGCCGGCCTTTCCTTGTCGGGGCAGCATCCTCACTGTCAGATCCTCCTGCTCCTGTATCCTCTTCGGGGAGCCTCCTCCCCTCTTCAGCGCGTGCACACTTGTCGGCCAGGGCATAAAGCTCACTGACGTCTCTGATCTTACACATCGTCATCTCCTCCCTCATCCTTCGGTTTCGCACGTTCTGATGGAACGCACTAATGATCGCGGCGGGGTGGACGTCTGGGATGTTGTGCTGTACACGGCTGAATCTCTGAATGTACTTGCGCAGTGGCTCTCCTTCCTTCTGGGCGAGCAGATGAAGATTGCTCTCTTGGCCATGTGGCTTGTGGCCGCCTGTAAAGGCGCCGACAAACTGATGGCACAGATCAGCCCAGGAGGATATGAAGTTGTCCGGCAAGTGCATGAGCCAGGATCTAACATTGGGCTTGAGTACCAGCGGGAAGTAGTTGGCAAGGATCTTGTCGTCCCGTCCCCCGGCAGCCTGCACCGCGATGGTGTAGATGCTGAGAAACTCCGACGGATGCGTCTTGCCATCGTACTTCTCTGGTACGTCTGGTTTGAAATTCTTTGTGCTGGGCCACTGGACTTGCCGCAGCTCACGGGTGAACGCAGGACAACCTACCGCGTACGGCAGATCGTCTGGTTCCCCTGGCGCATGCATGTCAACAGAGGGCCTAGCGCGCTTGTCGGATTGACGTCGCGCTTCTCTTCGACGCTCGATGCGGGTTCGAGCGTCTTCTTGTTGTCGTTCATGAAGAACTTGGCGCTGGTCGCGACGAGCTCGTGGGTCCGACGACGCGGTGGAGCCGCTGTCGGGGTGGACCCGGCGAGTCGGCGATTTTGGCCTTCGTAGTGGAGAGTGCATGGAAGTCGCACCTCCCCCGGTCTTGTTGCCATCGACTCGCGTCCGGCTGTCCTGCCTTGGCAGCGAGGTGCTTGGTTGCCGCGCAGTGTCGCCGTTGGCGAAGCCGATGAGGCTCTGGATAGTGGCCCTCCATTCGTCGGTCTTGTCCGTCGTCGGAGGGTAATCCAGGAGTAGCTGGGCCCGCGCCAAGGCTTTCGCCGGCGTGGTGGGCGGCAGAGGTGAACGGTGCGAGGAGCGGGACATGCTCGAACTCCTAACCAAGTTAGAAGGAGCAGTGTCCTGTCCAGGCGACTGCACCTCATTGGGGCCAGCATGCTGGCGTGCATGCTGGTCTTGAACGCCACGCGAACCACCAGCTTGATCTTGGGCCAGCGGACGTATGGTGCTGCGAACGCTACGACGCTGCTAGTCCCGCCCTTCCTGAGATGGGCGCGGTGGGCGTATGGACGCCGAGGTCTGTGCGGCCTTGTCCTTGGACTTGGCAGCGCTGTGGGCACCCTCGTCGATGTCCATTCTTCCGCCGGCATCCACTCCACCGTCCGCCTGCTCCGGAGGTGGTGGAAGCGACGCAGACGGGGCTGTTGCCCCCGAAGCCTTCTTCTTCGGTGGCATGTCGGTGAAGACGATGAAGATTTAGCTTCACGTGCACGCCGGATCGAGTTCGCACGATCTCGACACCCCCTACCTGGCGCGCCGGAGATGTTGGGGAAGGCTGATTCCACCAACACCTATGGGGACAGGGCCCCTTTCGGTTCGGTGAGGGCGGAGGCCGCACAAAGAGCGGATCGAGGCGGTACACGCGAGCGGTTTTTACCCAGCTTCGGGCCGCACGGATGCGTAAAACCCTACTGCCTCTTGTTTGTGTATATTGGATTCTTGCTCAGGAGCGATGGACGCTGCCAGACTAAGCGTGAGAGTGTTCCTGGTGCTTCCGAATGAGCCGAGCCGACCGAACCCCCTTCTATGTTGCGCTTGGGCCTCCTTTTATACTTTCAAGGGGTCACCGACAGGTGGCGACGTAGACAAGAAGGGTAAAAATGGAAAAGGACGCGGTAGGTGCAGCTACCGCTACTGTGGATACAGTGCACCCTACCTAACTCTGACGGCAGGGGACAAGGTCATTAAATGCCTGTCTGAGTCGCCTAAACAGTGCAAAAAGTGACCGTTAGGAGCGCCACCGTTTGCCACGATGGCCTTCTCTTCATCTCTGCTTGCCACCGCGCACCCCTAGCTGCACAGCCTCCTGCCACGTGTGCTTGGGAGAGTCCTAGAGCGACACGTTAGCAGGTGTGCTGGAGCGCAGGCACGAAGTGGGGGTTTCCCGCGGCAAGCTCCTTGCCGTGGTCGTCGTCTTGTCGTGTTTGGGAGCTTGTCGCTCACCGGGCCTTGCTGGGACGCAGGGCGCGTCACGGCAAGCTTTCTTGGTATGCCTTGAGTGGCCTTCCCGGCAAGCTCCTCTTGCCGGGGTCTTGTCTCTTCCCGGCAAGCTCCTTTTGCCGGGGCCTGGGTTGGCCTTCCCGGCAAGCTCCTCTTGTCGGGGCCTTGGTTGGCCTTCCCGGCAAGCTCCTCTTGCCGGGGCCCTGGTTTGAGTACTTTGTTCTTGAATGGTCTTTAAGGGAGCCACGGAGGGTCTTGGCGGTCACCCGGCAAGCCTTGCCGCGGGGCGCTGTGACTGCCCGTGCACAAGTTCGGGGTACTAGGGTACCCCTACTCTAGTACACCGACAGAAGCGGACGATCTGGAACGTTAAATTGCGACCAGAACAGCTTGTCCACTTCACGATATGTTTGATATCGGAAGTATTCGACCGCATCGACAGCGCTCGCTGCCAAATCCATATATGCGTCTGCCGAACTCCACAACCGATCCAGAGGGGCATACCGCGGATCTTCGAACTTCCTCTGCAGCAGAAAGGGCTTCCTAGCCGCAATATCCCCGGCTTCACGCAGCTCCTCTTTCTTCGCCCTCATAGCAGAGCGGGTGTCTTTGGTTGCCACCGTGGCCTTTTCATGGTCCGCTGCCTTCACTCGGTTCTCTTCTTCAAGGAACTGGCAATGGTTGGCAGTGTCTTTTAACTTTATGGCCATCTTGGCCATCTTCTCTTTGCTTTCGCAATGCGCGGCCATCTCGGCTCTTAACTCTTCGGCCGCCTTCAAAGCAGCCGCATTAGTAATTCTCGCTTGTTCCCTGGCTCGGGCAAGTTCCGCCTGAAGGCTCTCCACGGTGGGAGCTCCGTCTGCAGTCACAACATATTAAAGATACTGGCATCATGCTGCTCTTACTATGTGACATTCACCAGAAAACATTACTTACCCTGTGACTCGTCAAGCCGCTTGTTAACAAGCTCGATGTTGGCGTCTGCCGCATCCAGTTGCCGCTTTAGTTCGGCAAACTCATTAGTCCAGCTAGCCACCGGAGCTTCCACCACCTACACATAAAGGTAGTTTGGTTATTACCTGGGACTATGATCCTCTATTCGCCACCATTCTCGACAACAACTAGAGTCTCAGGGGCTACTATCTACACAGGGCACACCTAAACATGTGCGGTACTATCAAAAAATATATCATTTCACGTACCTCAAAGCCCGTCAGTAGACTCATAAAGGCTTCATGTAATCCCCTTTCGGCGGACGAAATTCTTTTCATCACTGTACCCATCAACGTATGGTGTTCTTCTGAGATGGCCGCTCGCTCCAACAACTCCCTCAGTACGTCCGACCGCATACCAGACGGTGTTGGACTCTTTTGTTTGCTCTCTTCAAGAGCCGGATGCTGGGGACTTTGGGTGACTATAGGATTATCTTCTGGCCTCACCGGATCCGGAGAGGCCCTCCATGACGACACTTCAAGGTCGCCCGCTTCTTGAGCGGGGGAGTCCGGGGGAGGCGTTTCGCTCTCCATCATCTCCGGAAGAAGATCACCCGAAGACGAGCTCTGCTGAGAGGGGCTAAGGTCTGAACTGCAAGATAAAGGCTTCGGTTATTTTCCTCAGAGGTAAGGTAGTATATCTTCACTATTAAAATACTTTTTGATTACTTACAGCTCGTTGGAGGGCTGATCCCCGTGCGGACTTTGTGCGGCAAGAGCACCCTCCAAGGTAGGACCCTCTGGCGGAGATTTCTTCTCCCGTTTGGAAACATTAGTTTCCGGAGCTTCAGAGGCAGTCCTCTTCCTTCCCCGAAGTGAGAGAAGGTCGGATTCTTCCCATTGGTTATCCTCCTTCACGGAGGCGCTCATTCCCTCGGTTGGAATTGGTAGCGATGGGGGCCCGCTCTCGCCCTCGTTATTCCCCCCTTTATCTTCCTTTCAGGGCTTCGGGCAAGGTGCTAGCTCGAGCATCTTTTCTAGTACCGGATTTTCTAAACCCTCAGGAAGGGGGGCCAAACACCGAATCATCTTCGCCTTTGTTAGCCAGTCTTGGTCAAAGAGCAATTTCTCAAAATGATGTCATGATAAATAAAATACGGCGTGTTCGGCTAGAGGATTACTTACCTGTTCGGCGGTGCGGTTGCTGCTCAGGCCCACGTCCTCGGTAGTATCCAGACACTCTACTTGGGGTCCAAAGAATGATTTATACATCTCCTCGTGCGTCAGGCCGAGGAAATTCTGAATAGAGCGCGGTCCTTCTGGGTTGAACTCCCACATGCGGAGGGGTCGGCGTTTGCATGGCTGGATTCGTCGAACCAGCATGACTTGCACCACCATAACTAGACTGAAATCTCCTTCAAAGAGATCTTGAATGCGGCTCTGCTATACAGGCACGTCCTTGGCTGGACCCCAGCTCAGCCCTCTGCTAATCCATGACATCAGTTGTGGTGGAGGACCCGAGCGGAAAGTAGGGGCAGCCGCCCACTTGGCACTTCTGGGAGCCGTGATGTAAAACCACTCCCATTGCCATAATTCAGACACCTCTGGAAAGGAACCCTTTGTCCATGGAGCTCCAGTGATCTTGCGTATTAATGCGCCTCCGCAAGCTACATGCTGCCCTTCGACCGTCTTCGGCTTCATGTCAAAGGTCTTGAGCCACAGGCTGAAGTGGCGGGTAATGCGGAGGAAGGCCTCACACACAACAATAAATGCCAAGATGTGGAGAAAGGAATCCAGGGCTAGATCGTGGAAGTCTAGCCCGTAATAGAACATCAAACCCCTTATGAAGGGATCCAAAGCGAGGCCTAGACCTTGGAGGAAGTGGGAGATGAACACGACGTCTTCGTTGGGTTCAGGAGTAGGGACGACCTGCCCTCGGGCAGGCAGCCGATGCGAAACCTCGGCGGTCAGGTATCTGGCCTCCCTCAACTTCTTGATATCTTCTTCCGTAACGGAGGAGGGCATCCATCGGCCTTGAAGGCTGGATCCGTACATGATTGAAGATCCGGAGCACCTGACCTGGGCTTTGGGTGTTAGACCTCGAGGCAGGGGAAGGATTCGATTGAGCACGGGAGGGGAAAAAGTAAAAGCCTTGTCCCTTTATAAAGAGCGTGAATATCAAGCGTCCTCTCCGTGTCCGTTTGGGACTTGCCTATAACCTAGGAGTCCTAGACACGGTTGGGTTACCCTCGACCGTATTGATGAGAATCCTATAATTAGGGGAACACGATCTTTGCTTTGACAAGACGTGTCAAAAAACTTCCTCACATTATGTGCGGGGCTAGTTAAAGGAAAAGGTTCGAATAATCACCGGGCCATGGCATAACCTCATGTTGCCAAAACAAGTCAGCAGATTAGATTTGTGGAAATATTATTCTCTCTACGGTGGTATGTGGAACTTATTTTGCAGGGTCGGACACTATCCTTGTATTCAAATTCGCCGTGGCATATTCATAGGAGGAACTCGACTTGCAATGCCGAAGACAATACTGCACGCCGGACTCATCGTCATTGAAGCCTGGTTCAGGGGCTACTGAGGGAGTCCTGGATTAGGGGGTCTCCGGACAGCCGGACTATATATTTTGGTCGGACTGTTCGACTATGAAGATACAAGATCGAAGACTTTGTCTCGTGTCTGGATGGGACTCTACTTGGCGTGGAAGGCAAGCTAGGCAATACGGATATGTGTATCTCCTCCTTTGTAACCGACCTTGTGTAACCCTAACCCTCTCCGGTGTCTATATAAACCGGAGGGTTTTGGTCCATAGGAAAACATACAATCATACCATAGGCTAGCTTCTAGGGTTTAGCCTCTCTGATCTCGTGGTAGATCTACTCTTGTACTACCCATATCATCAATATTAATCAAGCAGGACGTAGGGTTTTACCTCCATCAAAAGGGCCCGAACCTGGGTAAAACATTGTGTCCCCTTCCTCCTGTTACCATCCGCCTTAGACACACAGTTCGGGACCCCCTACCCGAGATCCGCCGGTTTTGACACCGACACCAGCCCAGTAGTTTTTTTTTCTGAAAATGGCTAGCCCAGTTCTTTTTTGATTTGTCAAGTAAGTCGCTTTATCAGGCCTGCTGGGCTGCAAATCTTTCAAGATGAGGAGAGCTTCATTCGGCTGGCCAAGAAAATGGCCTATCAGTAATGAGAAATGGGCTGTACATTTTTAAAACACATCAAACCGGCAATTATTTTCAAATATCTTTTTTTCATTTTGAGATTTTAAATTGCATTGATTTTTATGCGTGGACAATTTATTGGATTTTATATTGATATACATTTATTTTTAAAATTAGTCTGAATGTGACTCAAAATTTCGGGATTGAAAACAGTTCAGACCGCACCGACATATGCAAAATTTCGTATAATTTTTTAACCGTGGACACAACATGGGCTGTAATGCTAGCATAAAGAATATGGGCTCCAAAAAAACCCGTAAGAATTAGCAAATGGGCTGTAAATTATTTGAAATAATGGCAGGTGGGTTGTATGCTGTTTTCCACAGATTTGAGGCTTTCCATAGATGGCATGTATACTGTTGGATGTACATCCAACGGCCATCCTGCTTCTTCAATCTCTGCTCTTCCTGCTCCATCCGCTCAAACAAGCGCTGGCAGGACTGCCTGCTCCCTCCTCCCCGCGGCCGGCTGTGCTGCCGCGCAGGCCTCACCGCCCCACTGTACTCCCATCGCTGGCCTTGCAATCCCTCTACTCACCCACACCTGCTGTTATTCTCTGGTGACGGCAGACGAACCAGTAAACCCTCGTCCAGTCATACTCCCCTACGCATGGGAAACAAAAACAACGGCCGAGTCTTCCCTACCTCCGTGTCATTTCCTTCCTAGGCCTCGCCGTCGTCCACCGCCCTGGTGCTCTCGGCGTGGCGTGGTCAGCGTGGTCAACGATCGACATGCATCTGAAGTGGACTGTACGTGGAGAGCCTAACAGCTGGGTCCACGGCCGCACGCAAGGAAATGCCTCCTTATTACACGCAAAATAATGATTTCCTCCACTTGACATCTGGGACTCACCAAAACGGCCTCTGTATTTCGCGAAAAAAACGTTACCGCCGCTGACAGCTCGGAGCCTCTAGCTATATCTTCGCACGCAAGGAAGTGCCTCCTTATTACGCACAAAAAAATGAATACTCCCCCTGCTAGCTGGGACCCAGTATAGTGGGCCTACTAAGTTGACGGGGACGAAGGGCTTTGTCAACTTAGTCAATATGCACGATTCTAGCTTGACTGACCGTACGATGTCCATCCAACGGCCATAGTGCTTCTTCAACCTCTGGTCTTCTTGCTCCAGCCGCCCAAAGCAGCGCCGGTCGTGTCGCCTGCTCCTGCCTCCCATGGCCGGTTGTGCTGCCGCGGAGGCCTCACCGCCCCCATACTACTCCCACCGCTAGCCAGGCCATCCCTCCACTCCACTCACCCACACCCCCTATTATTCGATGGCGACGGCAGCACAGCCGAACCAGTGAACCCTCGTACTCCTCTCCGCGTGGGCATCCACTGCCGCATCTTCCCCGGCTCCGCGTCGTCCCCTTCCTAGGCATCGCCGTCGTCCACCACCGTGGTGCTATCGACGCGGCGTGGTCAATGTGGTCAACGACCGAATTCCATCAGAAGGATACTGTACGTGGAGAGGCTGACAGCTGGGTCCACGGCAGCTGCAAGGAAGTGCCTCCTTATTACACAGAAAATAATTATTCCTCCACCTCACAGCAGGGACCCACCGGACGCCCACCAGTATATCGTGAAAAAAATGTTTCACCTGACTGCTGGGACCCACCCGACGGGCCATCGTATTTCGCGAAAAAATGTTCCCCCTGCTGTCAGCTCGGACCCACCGGAAGTGCCTCCTTATTACGCACAAAAAAGGAATACCCCCCTGCTAGCTGGGACCCACCTTAGTGGAAGGCTGACTTGTGGGCCTACTAAGTTGACGGGGACGGAGGGCTTTGTCAACTTAGTCAATATGCACGATTCTAGCTCCAGTGACCGTACGATGTCCATCCAACGGCCGTAGTGCTTCTTCAACCTCTGGTCTTCTTACTCCAGCCACCCAAACCAACGCCGGTTGTGCCTCGTGCTCCTGCCCCCCGTGGCCGGTTGCGATGCATTGGAGGCCTCACCGCCCCCTACTACTCCCACCACTGGCCAGGCCATCCCTCTACTCACCCACACCCCCTGTTATTCCACGGCGACGGCAGACTCACACCGCAGCGAACCAGTGAACCCTCGTACTCCTCTACGCGTGGGCATCCACTGCCGCGTCTTCCCCGGCTCCTCGTCGTCCCCTTCCTGGCCTCGCCGTCGTCCACCGCACTGGTGCTCTTGGCTCGGCGTGGTCAACGTGGTCAAGGAACGACTTCCATTGGACGTGGACTGTACGTGGAGAGGCTGACAGTTGGGTCCACGGCCACAGCAAGGAAGTGCCTCCTTATTACGTGCAAAATAATTATTCCTCCACCTGACAGCAGGGACCCACCGGACGGGCCACCAGTATTTTGTGAAAAAAATATTTTCCCCCTGACTGTTGGGACCCACCGAACGGGCCACCGTATTTCGTGAAAAAAACGTCCCCCCCCCCCCCCCGCTGTCAGCTCGGACCCACCGGAAGTGCCTCCTTATTACGCATAAAAAAATGAATACTCCCCCGGCTAGCTGGGTCCCACCTTGGTGGGAGGCTGACTTGTGGGCCTACTAAGTTGACGGGGACGAAGGGCTTTGTCAACTTAGTCAATATGAACGATTCTAGCTCCAGTGACCGTATGATGTCCATCCAACGGCCGTAGTGCTTCTTCAACCTTTGGTCTTCTTGCTCCAGCCGCCCAAAGCAGCGCCGATCGTGTCGCATGCTCCTGCCTCCCATGGCCGGCTGTGCTGCCGCAGAGGCCTCATCGCCCCTACTATTCCCACCGCTGGCCAGGCCCTGCGGCGATGGCAGCCTCACACCGTAGCCGAACCAGTGAACCCTCGTAGTCCTCTCCGCGCGGGCTTCCACTTCCGCGTCGTCCCCTTCCTAGGTCTCGTTGTCGTCCACCGCCGTGGTGCTCTCTGCGTGGCATGGTCAACGTGGTCAAGGAACGACTTCCATCGGAAGAGTACTGTACGTGGAGAGGCTGACAGCTGGGTCCATGGCCACAGCCCAGTTTTTTTGTGATTTGCCAAGTAAGTCGCTTTGTCAGGCCTGTTGGGCTGCAAATCTTTCAAGACGAGGAGAGCTTTCATTCGGCTGGCCGAGAAAATGGCCCATCTGTAATGAGAAATGGATTGTACATTTTTAAAACACATCAAACCGGCAATTAGTTTCAAATATCTTTTTTTCATTTCAAGATTTTAAATTACATTTATTTTTATGCGTGGAGAATTTGTTGGATTTTATATTGATATACATTTATTTTTAAAATCAGTTGAATGTGAGTCAAAATTTCAAGATTAAAAACAGTTCGGACCGCACCGAAATATGCAAAATTTCATATAATTTTTTAACCATTGCCACAATATGGGCTTTCATGCTAACAAAAAGAATATGGGCTCCAAAAAAACCTTAAGAATTAGCAAATTCGCTATAAATTATTAGAAATAATGGCAGATGGGTTGAATGCTGTTTTCCATAGATTTGAGGCTTTCCTAAAAAAAGGTTGACGCACAAGCACAGACTGTTGGATGTCCATCCAACGGTCGTCGTGCTTCTTCAATCTCTGCTCTTCCTACTCCAGCCGCTCAAACAAGCGCTGGCGGGACTGCCTGCTCCCTCCTCCTTGCGGCCGGCTGTGCTGCCGCGCAGGCCTCACCGCCCGACCATAGTCCCATAGTTGGCCTAGCCATCCCTCTACTCACCCACACCTGCTGTTATTCTCCGGCGATGGCAGACGAACCAGTAAACCGTCGTACAGTCGTACTCCCCTCTGCGTGGAAACAACTGCCGAGTCTTCCCTGCCTCCGTGTCGTCCCCTTCCTAGGCCTCGCCGTCGTCCACCGCCCTAGTGCTCTCAGCGCGGCGTGGTCAACGTGGTCAAGGAACGACTTCCATCAGACATGGACTGTACATGGAGAGGCTGACAGCTGGGTCCACGTCCATAGCAAGGAAGTGCCTCCTTATTACGCGGAAAATAATGATTCCTCCACCTGACAGCTGGCACCCACCGAACGAGCCACTGTATTTCACGAAAAAAGCATTTCCCCTTGACTGCTGGGACCCACCAGCTACATCTTCGCACGCAAGGAAGTGCGTCTGGGCAAAAAAATGATTCACCCCCTGACTGCTGGGACCCACCAGCTACATCTTCGCAGGCAAGGAAGTGCCTGATAGTCGGGACCCACCTGGTCAAAGCGTACGTAGCGTTGTCATTCTGGTCGCGAACGTGTACGTACATATATACTGGTCGATGTAGAGGCGTGCACGTGTCGTAGTAGAGGCGCGCACGTAGCATGTACACGTACGTACAGCGGCCAGGGTGCAAGAAAGAAAATACGGCCACGTATGTGTACATACGGGCGGGCTCTCGAACGCCTACTCGCGCATACGTACGGCCAGGGCTCATGTACATGGCTGGGTCGGAACGGAGAAACAACATCATCATCGTGTTCATGGGGAGGCAACAGAATGCGTCGTGTTCATGGGGAGGCAACAGAATGTGTCGTGTTCATGGGGAGGCAACGGAATGCTCGTGTTCATGGGGAGGCAACGGAATGCGTCGTGTTCATCTGGAGGGCTTGGACGGAACAGGCGATGGAAACGAGGCCTGGCGTACCGCAGATCGGAGGGAACGGCCTTGTGTTCGACCGGCCATGTTCGAAATGGGATCCTGTTGATCGGGAGGGGTCTGGCGTACCGCAAAATTGAGGAAACAGACCTCCTACGGTCGAAACGGGGGTCCTGTTGATCGGGAGGGGTGTGGCGTACCGCAAAACGGACGAAACGGACTTGTGTTGGAGCGCTATGGTCCAAACGGGGGTCCTGTTCATCGGGAGGGGTGTGGCGTACCGCAAAACGGGACTCCACGTGATACTGTTCATCTCCACCGTCGACCCCCTCCAGCCTCCACGAGCTACTGTTCATCCATCGTCGACCTCCTCCAGCCTCCACCTGTGACTGTTCATCCACGAGCTCCTGTTCATCCAGCCTCCACCGTGCGCTACTCCATCGGCTACTGTTCAACCACCCCTCTCCACGGGCTCCTGTTCAACCACCCCTCCACGGGCTACTGTTCATCCTGCCCTCCACCTTGTACTATTCATCTTGCCCTCCACGGGGTGGTCCTGTTCATCCAGCCCTCCACGGGGTCCTATTCATCCAGCCCCAACCGGCTCGATCGATCGGGGTCCTGTTCATCAAGAGGCAACACCACGGGGTCCAATTCATCCACCCCCACCGGGAACTGTTCATCCAACCCCCCCCCCCGCGCAACACTCACTATTCATCCAGAGGCAGCATCGATCGGCTTCAGTTAGCAGCAGTAGCGAAGGGGGTTCAGTTAACAGCCATCGATCGATCGCTCGGGTTCAGTAACGCGTAGCCTGCAGTGCAATTGCTCGGGTTCAGTTAGAGCCCAACGCCTCGCTCGGGTTCAGTTAGAGCCAACGCCTCGCACACACGCGCGTATGTGTACGAGAGAAATGCGCATCGCTCGGCCCCCGACCTCCCACCGTAACCGGGAACTCCCCGAAATTTTCCTCCCCCTCGCTTCTACCATGGTTTTTTCTGTCATGGACGGACCAAAGAATGTCATGCAGCTGCGTCTCCGGCCCGCCCAGGACGAAAAGCCCATTTTCTGTCATGATTTTTTGTCATAGAAGTAGGAGCCCACCACATCTACGATGATACCAGGTTTTGTCACAATTATCGTCATAGAAGTGTCATATGTATGACAGAAATTTTTTTCCTTCGGCCCAAAATGTCACGGATGTGTCTTTTTTTGTAGTGATAATTTGTAACGAGCAAGTAACAATAGTAGTAAAAAAAGTGCAGCAAGGTAGCCCAATCCTTTGGAGGCAAAGGATAGGCCAAATTATCTCTTATGATAAGCAAAGCATTCTTGAGGGTACAAGGGAATTTCATCTAGTCACTTTCATCATATTGGTTCGACTTGTGTTCGGTACTTTGATAATTTGATATGTGGGTGGACCAGTGCTTAGGTGTTGTTCTTACTTGAACAAACCTCCTTCTTATGATTAACCCTCCCACAAGCATCTGCAACTGCAAGAAAACTATTAAGAATAAATTCTAACCAAAGCATTAAACTTTTGGATCCAATCAGCCCCTTACAGAATAGCGCATAAACTGGGGATTAAGCTTATGTCGCTCTCGCAACCCATCATCTAATTGCGACTCCACAATGCATTCCCGTAGGCCCAAATATGGTGAAGTGTCATGTAGTTGACGTTCACATGACACTATTGGATTACGGGTTCCGGCAAACCCTTGTGAGGTTCGAACTCCGGGGTGCGCACGAATTACTCTCTCCCCTAGCTCGCTTGCTCAATAATTCCACAGTCTAGCTCGAGGAACCCAAAGAACATGAGACACAGATGTTTATATTGGTTCGGGCCACCATGTGGTGTAATACCCTACTCCAGTGTGGTGGTGGATTGCCTCGAGGGCTAAGGATGAACTGGTATAGTGGATGAACAGCCTCCGGAGGAGAGGTGTTCTTGAGCTCGGTGAGCTGGTGGATGTGAGGATGGAATGGAACCAATCCAGGATCAGTCTCCCCTTTTTCCTCCCCTCTCTATCCCTTATCTCTCTTCTTCCCCCTTCTATGGTGGTGGCTAGGTCCTATTTATAGAGGCCTTGGTCCTCTTCCCAAATGTTAGGCGGGAAGGGATCCCACAACGACCAAGTTTGAAGGGAGACAACTAGTACAAGCTATCCTGACAAAAGGTGGTCTTCGCCTGCAAAGGCTCTGGTGGTGATGCTGTTGTGGGCTCCGCGATGACCTTCGTCTTGCCGTTCTTCGGGTCTTGGTCTTGTTGCACCGATATGGAAACCTTGGCCTGATGGCTCGGGACCCCGCGCCTGCGCTAGCCGCCTTAGCACCAAAGGGGAAACTGGTACACTCTGGCCTTGGTCGTCATGGCTCACGTCACATGAAGCTCACGAGGTGCCCCTTGCATAGATATCTCCGCTCCTCAGGAGCCATCCTAGAGAGGCTGCCCCTAGGTAGGTCTTGGTGTCGTCCTCCTCGCGAGGCTTGGCCCCTCGCGAGGGTCTTGATTTTTTGCCGCTGAAGATGGGCCATACTAGGCCCTTGGTGGAGCCACGCTCTGGGCCGCAGGTAGGCAAATCTAGGCACCGCCGGTCCTAGAACGCCGACAGTAGCCCCCGGCCCAAGGAGCGCTCGAGCTTGGCTTCGAGGCGAAACCAAAGGGCAAGTGCGGAGTGCCACGGGCCCCAACTGCTTGCGGCCTTGGTCGTCGCGTGGCGATTGATGAGACGTGGGCGCCTCCGCTTCCCCACGCTGCCTCGGCAACTATTCAACTTGACGAGTCCCTGCTGCATACAGAAGAAAACCATCATTACCGGTGATCATGGAGGCCAACGGTTGGCCTCCCTCTAGCTATAAATGAGGAGGGGGTGGAGCCCCCGTTGCTCATCTACTTCTTCGTGTTGCCTACTTCTTCTTCCTCCTCCTCGTCTCTCCGCCTTGCCGCAACACTCATGGCGCCAACGAAGAGGTTTTCTGCAGCGGAGAAGGGGAAGGCTCGCCAGGAGGGGCCCGGCTCGCCGCCGCCCAAGAGGGGGTGGGGCCATCCCCGTAAGCACGCCATGACCCCTGCTATGGCTCCTCGGGGGCATGGTCGTACCCCTTTGGGGACTGGCATCATCCTTGGTGGCCGCAGCGGTGTCTCCTCCCACGGTGAGGGCCGCTCCAGGCAGAGCAGCCCCTGCGCCGAAGGGAGGCGTGATACGTCTCCAACGTATCTATAATTTTTGATTGTTCCATGCTATTATATTATCTATTTTAGATGTTTAATGGGCTTTAATATGCCCTTTTATATTATTTTTGGGACTGACCTATTAACCGAAGGCCCAGTGCCATTTTCTATTTTTTTTTGCCTATTTTAGTGTTTCACAGAAAAGGAATATAAAACGGAATCCAAACGGAACGAAACCTTCTCGGGGATCTTTCTTGGAACAAACACAATCCAGGAGACTTGGAGTGGAAGTCAGAGACGCAACGAGGCGGGCACAAGGAAGGAGGGCACACCCAGGGGGGTAGGCGCGCCCCCACCCTCGTGGGCCCCTCATAGCTCCACCGACGTACTTCTTTCGCCTATATATACTCGTATACCCTAAAAACATTCAGGGTGCCATGAAACCACTTTTCCACCACCGCAACCTTCTGTACCCGTGAGATCCCATCTGGGGCTTTTCCGGTGATCTGCCGGAGGGGGATTCAATCACGGAGGGCTTCTACATCAACACCATAGCCTCTCCGATGATGTGTGAGTAGTTTACCACAGACCTTCGGGTCCATAGTTATTAGCTAGATGTCTTCTTCTCTCTCTTTGGTTCTCAATACAAAGTTCTCATCGATGTTCTTGGATATCTATTCGATGTAATATTCTTTTGCGATGTGTTTGCCGAGATCCGATGAATTGTAGATTTATGATCAAGTTTATCTATGAACAATATTTGATTCTTCTCTGAATTCTTATATGCATGATTTGGTATCTTTGCAAGTCTCTTCAAATTATCGGTTTAGTTTGGCCTACTAGATTGATCTTTCTTGCAATGGGAGAAGTGCTTAGCTTTGGGTTCAATCTTATGGTGTCCTTTCCCGGTGACATCAGGGGCAACAAGGCACGTATTGTATTGTTTCCATCGAGGATAAAAAGATGGGGTTTATATCATATTGCTTGAGTTTATCCCTCTACATCATGTCATCTTGCCTAATGCGTTACTCTGTTCTTATGAACTTAATACTCTAGATGCATGCTAGATAGCGATCGATGTGTGGAGTAATAGTAGTAGATGTAGAATCGTCATGATCATGCCTAGATATTCTCATAACTTTGCGCTTTTCTATCAATAGCTCGGCAGTAATTTGTTCACCCACCGTAATATATGCTATCTTGAGAGAAGCACTAGTGAAACCTATGGCCCCGGGTCTATTTTACATCATATAAGTTTCCGATCTATAATTCTAGTTTACTATTTATTTTATTTTGCAATCTTTACTTTCCAATCTATACAACAAAAATACAAAAAATATTTATCTTACTATCTTTATCAGATCTGACTTTTGCATGTGTCCATGAAGGGATTGACAACCCCTTTTGTCGCATTGGTTGCTAGGTTCTTGATTGTTTGTGCATGTACTAGCCTAATGGATTGATACCTTGGTTCTCAAAAACTGAGCGAAATACTTACGCTACTTTGCTGCATCACCCTTTCCTCTTCAAGGGAAAACCAACGCATGCTCAAGAGGTAGCAAGAAGGATTTCTGGCGCCGTTGCCGGGGAGATCTACACTCAAGTCAAGACATACCAAGTACCCATCACAAACTCTTCTCCCTCGCATTACATTATTTGCCATTTGCCTCTTATTTTCCTCTCCCCCACTTCACCTTTGTCGTTTTATTCGCCCTTTTTCGTTCACCTCTTTTTGCTTGCGTTCTTGTGTGTTGCATTGATTGTTTGTCACGATGGCTAAGGATAATACTAAATTGTGTGACTTTTCCAATACCAACAACAATGATTTTATTAGCACTCCAATTGCCCTATTACCGATGCTGAATCTTGTGAAATTAATGTTGCTTTGTTGAATCTTGTGATGAAAGATCAATTTTCTGGCCTTCCTAGTGAAGATGTCGCTACCCATCTAAACAACTTTGTTGATTTCTGTGATGCAAAAGAAGAAAGATGTGGATAATGATATTGTTAAATTGAAGCTATTTCCATTTTCTCTTAGAGATCATGCTAAAACTTGGTTCTCTTCTTTGCCTAAAAATAGTATTGATACATGGAATAAGTGCAAGGATGCTTTTATCTTTAATTATTTTCCTCCCGCTTAGATCATCTCTCCTAGAAACGATATTATAGATTTTAAGAAACTTGATCATGAGCATGTTGCACAAGCTTGGGAGAAGATGAAATTAGTGATACGTAATTGCTCTACACATGGTTTGAATTTATGGATGATTATACAAATTTTTATGCCGGATTGAATTTTGCTTATAGATATCTTTTAAATTCGGCCGCGGGAGGTGCTTTTATGGAAATAACTTTAGGAGAAGCTAGTAGACTCCTAGATAATATTATGGTTAATTATTCTCAATGGCACACCCAAATATCCACTAGTAAAAAAGTTCATGTGATTGAAGAGATTAATGTTTTGAGTGGAAAGATGGATGAACTTATGAAATTGTTTGTTAATAAGAGTGTTTCTTCTGATCCTAATGAGATGCCTTTGTCCACTTTGATTGAGAATATTAATGAATTTATGGATGTGAATTTTGTTGGTAGGAACAACTTTGGTAACAACGCATATAGAGGAAACTTTAATTCTAGGCCGTTCCCTAGTAATTCCTCTAATAATTATGGTAATTCCTACAATAACTCTTATGGAAATTTTAATAAGACACCCTCTGATTTTGAGACTAGTGTTAAATAATTTATGAATTCGCAAAAGAATTTCAATGCTTTGCTTGAAGAAAAATTTCTTAAGATTGATGAGTTGGCTAGGAACGTGGATAGAATTTCTCTTGATGTTGATTCTTTGAAACTTAGATCTATTCCACCTAAGCATGATATCAATGAGTCTCTCAAAGCCATGAGAATTTCCATTGATGATTGCAAGGAAAGAACCACTGGGATGCATGCAAAAAAGGATTGCTTTGTGAAAGCATGTTCTTCTAGTTTTCATGATAATAATGATGAATATCTAAAAGTGATTGATGTGTCTCCTATTAAATCTTTGTTTTCCAATATGAATCTTGATAAAGATGGGACTAGAGATGAGTCAACTTTAGTTAAAAGGCGTCCCAATGATTCGGAGTTTTTAGATCTTCATTTTAAAATTAATAAAAGTGGGATTGAAGAGGTCAAAACTTTACGTAGCAATGAACCCACTACTTTGGATTTCAAGGAATTTAATCATGATAATTGCTCTTTGATAGATTGTATTTCCTTGTTGCAATCCGTGTTAAATTGTCCTCATACTTATAATCAAAACAAAGCTTTTACTAAACATATCGTTGATGCCTTAATGCAATCTTATGAAGAAAAACTTGAACTAGAAGTTTCTATCCCTAGAAAACTTTGTGATGAGTGGGAACCTACTATTAAAATTAAGATTAAAGATCATGAATGCGATGCTTTATGTGATTTGGGTGCTAGTGTTTCCACGATTCCCAAAACTTTGTGTGATGTGTTAGGTTTCCGTGAATTCGATGATTGTTCTTTAAATTTGCATCTTGCAGATTCCACCATTAAGAAACCTATGGGAAGGATTAATATTCTTCTTATTGTTGCAAATAGGAATTATGTGCCTGTAGATTTCATTGTTTTTTATACAGATTGCAATCCTGCATGTCATATTATTCTTGGTAGACCTTTCCTTAGAACGATCGGTGCAATTATTGACATGAAAGAAGGAAATATTATATTCCAATTTCCGATAAGGAAAGGCATGGAACACTTTCCTAGAAAGAAAATTAAATTACCTTATGAATCTATCATGAGAGGCACTTATGGATTGCATACCAAAGATGACAATACCTAGATCTATTCTCGCTTTTATGCCTAGCTAAGGGCGTTAAACGATAGCGCTTATTGGGAGGCAACCCAATTTTATTTTTGTTCCTGTTTAGTAATAAATAATTCATCTAGCCTCTGTTATGATTGTGTTTTGATGTTTTAGTTGGTGTTTGTGCCAAGTAAAGCCTTTGGGAACTTCTTGGGTGATTGTTATTTGATCTTGCTGAAAAAATAGAAAGTATGCGCTCACGAAAACAATTACTATTTTTTACAAGAGAGCGATAAAATACCAATTCCAATTGCAGTATATCATTATACAAATTATTTAGGTCTTCCTAATTTTTCAGAATTTTTGGAGTTGCCGAAGTATTCGAACTATCCCTACAGACTGTTGTGCTTTTGACAGATTCTGTTTTTGTGTGTTGTTTGCTTATTTTGATGAATCTATGGCTAGTATCGGGGGGTATGAACCATAGAGAAGTTGGAATACAGTAGGTTTAGCACAAATGTAAATAAATAATGAGTTCATTACAGTACCTTAAAATGGTGGTTTGTTTTCTTATACTAACAGAGCTCATGAGATTTTTTGTTTAAGTTTTGTGTTGTGAAGTTTTCAAGTTTTTGGGTAAAGATTTGATGGATTTTGGAATAAGGAGTGGAAAGAGCTTAAGATTGGGGATGCACAAGGCACCCCAAGGTAAAATTCAAGGACAACCAAAAGCCTAAGCTTGGGGATGCCCCGGAAGGCATCCCCTCTTTCATCTTCGTCTATCGGTAAGTTTACTTGAGGCTATATTCTTATTCACCACATGATATGTGTTTTGCTTGGAGCGCCTTGTATGATTTGAGTCTTTGCTTTTTATTTTAACACAATCATCTTTGTTGTACACACATTTGGGAGAGACACACATGAAACAGAATTTATTAGAATACTCTATGAGCTTCATTTATATCTTTTGAGCTAGATAATTTTGCTCTACTACTTCACTTATATTTTTTTAGAGCACGGTCACTACTAGGAAAAGGGCTATAGATAATATGGACACTAATGGCGCACCAGACATGTGGTGCGCCACTACTATATAGCAGTGGCGCACCATGTGTCGGTGCACCATTAGTGTGATAGACACTAATCGCGCACCACATCCATGGTGCGCCACTACTAACATAATTTTTTTCTCCAAAAATACTAATGGCGCACCAGGGCACAGTGCGCCATTACTAGTTTTAACTAGTAATGGTGCACCACTCACCTGTGCGCCACTACTATAATTTTTTTATATTCTTTGAACTCATGAATATTTTTAAATTTAATTCATGGGCACTTCTTGAATTCATGAATATTTTTTCAAATTTGATGATATTTTTTCATATTCAATATGAAAAAAATATTGTATATTCATGAGGACACTCGATCTTGATCCCCCTCCATCTCGATCGCTATCCCCCCTCGCCAGATCCCCCTCGCCGCCGAGCACCCCCCGCACCCTCCCCCGCTCCACCGCCGCCAACGACCCCCGCACCCTTCCCTGCTCCACCGCCGCCGACGACCCCCCGCACCCTCCCCTGTCTCCTCGCTCGGTTACCCCAAACGGAATCGGCTGAGTGCACCACCCACCCCCTCCCCCCCCCCCCGAGCGAGACCTAGTGTTCAAGATGCCGCTGCCGGCCCTCCGCTAGGAAACAAAAAATCCTAAAAAAATTACTAATGGCGCACCGCTAGGGGGTCCTCCATTGCTATCCAAAAAAATATTACTAATGGCGCACCGCTAGGGGGTGCACCATTGCTATCCAAAAAAAGATTACTAATGGCGCACCTCTAGGGGGTGCGCCATTGCTATCCAAAAAAATTTTCTAATGGCGCACCGCTAGGGGGTGCGCCATTGCTAAGCCTCCCCTCACTAAAATCCTTAGTCCTGTTTCTATCTTCCCCATTGCTAACCCGTACTGCGCCGCCGCCGCCCCCGCGCCCCCGTCGCCTCCCCTGCACCCGACGACCCCCGCGCCCGCTTCGCCGCCGGAGTCACCGCCAGGGCACTAGGAGGAGGAGGCTCGCGTCCACCAGGAGGAGGAGGCCCGTCGGAGCACGTCTTCTTCCTCTGACCGACCCCATCTCGCCGTCGCCACCGCCTTCTGTTTCGCCGAGCGGCTTCACCTCCGCCGTCCGTCACCCGTGCAACCTCGCCGCCGTCCGTCACTACACGGCCCCTGCGCAGGTGCCTCTCCCCTCTGCTCTTCCCCTTCCTCATCTTTTCTTTTCAAGTTCAGAAAAAAATACAAGCTCATCATTTTGTAGGAAAACATGGATGCATCCATGATTTTAAATGCTAGTAGACTTGTAGTCTTCATGACATCTGTTATGAATTGATGAATGTTTCAATAGTTCAGGATTTCTCATGAAAAATGCATGTTTTTCACCGCCTTTATTGCTTGACAACAACATAGATCACCAGCACAACAAAGTTCGGTGCCATAATATGTTTACAAAAAATTCAAAATATATGTACAAAGTAATCACAATCATGCATCAACGCACAACAATCCTATTATGGCTTCTATAGACTTGGTATAGTGTGAAAATTTAAATTCATTTTGATATTTGAATTTATCATGGCTAGCTCTTCAAGATAAGTCCAACGAGCAATATATTTCAAATTGTGGAGCAAAGATAGGACTGACCATGTTGGTTAAGTGAAACCTCATTAATTAAATTACATTCATTGGAAGGTTCTTTTCTTTTCGTTAACAAAGAGATGATTTTTTTATGTTTTGAGACAGATGGTCATCATGTAGGAACATATTATGTACCAACTAAAAAGGGTTGAGTTCTTTTGTACAACTTTGCCACATTGTCACAAGTCATAGACATACTCATGAGTGCACGCGCTAAATATCTCTCATGCTGATACTGTAGGAGTAAAATCCATGCCCTGTTAACAATGTATTGCAAGAATTGTTTTCTTTTGTGTGTTTCCCTGAAATATTGTGTTATAATAGAACTGTTCCTAGATGTGGTCATGGAAGATAAATTTGTCATCAATTTGTAGGTTGTCGAATCAGCAACTCGTAGTTGAATTGATTAGAGTTAGCCCCAAGGACGCTACTCATAGTTGAATCTTGTAGAATGCTACCTGAATTTCACTGGGATATCAGATTCAAATTAGATGAAACTGTTTCTGCTGTTGCTTGCCACAAGTTTTGTTTGTAGTACTGTTTGGCAGTGACTGATTTTTGTCCATATGAAAGCAGAGGACCATATGGTCTGTGGCCTTTTCATCCATATGAAAGTAGAGGCACATTGTGGTGCTAGTTTGCTGGGTTTTGTCTCCGACCATCGTGTCGTGATGATTTTGCAGGTACCCCGAGAGGCCCTTGAGTTTGCCAGAATGTCGAAAAACTTCTGTTCCGGCAAATTTGGGTACTCCATAATGTCCTATTTTCAGAAAAGGTCATGCTGAAATTTTCCATGAATTTTAGCATGACTTTGCTAAAAATAGGACATCTGGGGTACTTGCGACTAATGCATGGGCCGGGGTATCTTAGTACTTAATTAAGTAGGATCAACTGCCTCTTGTGTTATACATATAGAAGTGTGATATCAACTCATAGTTATTACTAATGTCAGTTGCTCGTCATCGATAAACCCTAATCTGGTAGGATGACCTACTAAAAAAGCCCATACAACATATTCTATTTGGATGGCCCTGCTAACCCTTGACCGTAAAAACTTGAGATAGATGTAGCAGGCTTAAAGAAAGAAATGTTTTTAGGCCAACTCCGCTGGGCCTGGCTGAAAATGCACAGGTGTGCATGACTAACAATATTCTATTGTAAAGCTAAACAGGAAAGAGGAACCACTCATCCTAACCATTTGCTCTCAAAATTACCACTTCACTTCTTACTACTGAAAATCTTAGACCATCCCCATTCACCAATAGCTCAAACCAGTTCGAAGGGTGTGTTTTCACCACACTGTGGATTATCTTATTGGACCCAACGCAAGAGATGATGTAGTTTTGAATTATGAATGTAGGAAATGTCGTCATTGGACAACAAAAGTCTCCCGGGGGAGTGCGGCTGGTGCCACGACGATCGAGGTTTGTGCGATAGGCCTCACCTGGACAATGATCGGCGCTTCAGCATTAAGCTCGAGGAGACCTTCGAAGTTGAAACGGTACACAACGACGACAAGTGTTATTTTCATATTAAGCATGACTTCAACTATTTCAACGTGTAATTTTCATCTTTTACAATTCGAGTATAGCTTATCCCATGCCATGCAAGACGCTATGTCTTGGAGAGGATGGATTTTGAAGACCATGAAAATTCTGAAACAAAGAAAATTCACCTAAGGACTCATCACGATGTGGATTTTGAAGTAAATCTATATAATTCTGGGAGCGTAACCCATTTTGGTTGCAAAAATTGGGAAGAATTTTGCAAGATGTATGGTTTTGATGAGGGTATGCTTGTCACCATGGATCTTGGTGATCCTGGCATCGACCAAGACAATATGGACCTTTGGGTCCTTGTTGATACGCCTCCAGTTCTACCGCTATGTGAGTTTATCAAACATATTTAATTATTAACTAATTTATATTGTTCATTTCAAAATAGTTGACAACTTATTTCCATTGACATCTTATGTTCATTCTTCAAAGAATGTGCGGGAGATGATAGACAAAACCCACTACATCGATGGTTCCGAATTAACTTACAAGGAGAAAAATCATCTAGTCGGATTTTGTACTGACATTGAGAATTACAATATCTACAATCAAACTCCTCAACATTATGGTCAATACGTGCCACTAGTGCATGTGTTGAACTATGGTAACTACCATGGAGATACCCTGGTAAGATTTTTTACTATTACGCCATCCGTGCATCTTTTGCATACTTCTAAAACTAGTACATCATTGCTAACTATGAAGTTATTACTATGTTTTTCAACAGATAATCCCAGAGAATTGTGTGCCTCATTTGATGTATCAGAAAGGTAGCCTTAATGTTTTGAACATACAACCATGTCATCCTACGAATCTCAACTGTCCATACCAGATTTCTAAAAGAAGTGGAGACATCCAAATCAAAGGATGGAAAAAATGTATGGACAGTCGTAAGGAGGTTCTTGGAAGCAAAAGGAAGCGACGTGCAAGAATTGGAGACAGGATGATCTCCATTCTCCATAGTGGAGAGTCAGGGTCTATTTTGTTTTATGCTATTTTACCTTAAATAGGGTATTTAGGTCATGTTTAGGCATAGCAGTAGCACGGAGATAAGAGAGGACACATCTCTCAAATATCTCCGAATGCAACATTACTTTCGACAAACTAGCTACTCGCGGTCTCGACTTGTAATGTTCTATCTTTGTTCGGTCTTTTGAATTCGGAGACTAATTGATGAATTGTATTCGGAGACTAATCTTCTATTGTATTCGATGAATCTGTTGTTGCTGTGTGGTGTTGTCTATATTCTATCCAGTAATATATTTTGTAACCTATGCAAATATCAGAAAAGAAAAAAATCCCTAATATTCATACTAGTGGCACACCACTCAGCACTTTAGTGGCGCACTGCAAAAAGCACACTAGTGCACATCATCAACTAGTGCGCCATTAGTAAGCCAGAGCACATGGGTAAATATGGCCCTTGGGAGGCTTACTAATGGCGCACCGTGGGATATACTAATGGCGCACTGCATGGTGCGCCATTAGTATACCAGATACTAATGGCGCACCTGTGGTGCGCCATTAGTAAAAAATTCTAATGGCGTGATGCCAGTGGCGCACCTGTAGTGCACCATTAGTAGCCAAAACAGGTGCGCCACTAGCAGGCCTTTTCCTAGTAGTGGGTGGTGGTTTTATTTTATAGAAATTATTGATCTCTGATGCTTCACTTATATTATTTTGAGAGTCTTTTGGAACAACATGGTAATTTGCTTTGGCTATAAAATTAGTCTAATATGATAGGCATCCAAGATGGGTATAATAAAAACTTTCATATAGAGTGCATTGAATACTATGAGAAGTTTGATGCTTGATGATTGTTTTGAGATATGGAGATGGTGATATTAAAGTTATGCTAGTTGAGTATTTGTGAATTTGAGAAATACTTGTGTTGAGGTTTGCAAGTCTCGTAGCATGCACATATGGTAATCGTTGTGTAAGAAATTTGAAGCATGGGGTGTTTCTTTGGTTGTCCTCCTGATGAGTGGCGGTCGGGGACGAGCGATGGTATTTTCCTACCAATCTACCCCCCTAGGAGCATGCACGTAGTGCTTGGTTGTGATGACTTGTAGATTTTTGCAATAAGTACGTGAATTCTTTATGGCTAATGTTGAGTCCATGGATTATATGCACTCTCACCCTTCCATCATTCGTAGCCTTTTCGGTACCGTGCATTGCCCTTTCTCACCTCGACAGTTGGTGCCAACTTCGCCGATGCATCAAAACCCCGTGATATGATACGCTCTATCACACATAAGCCTCCTTATATCTTCCTCAAAACAGCCACCATACCTACCTATTATGGCATTTCCATAGCCATTCCGAGATATATTGCCATGCAACTTTCCACCGTTCTGTTTATTATGACATGCTTCATCATTGTCACATTGCCTTGCATGATCATGTAGTTGACATCGTATTTGTGGCAAAGCCACCGCTTATAATTTTTTATACATGTCACTCTTGAATCATTGCACATCCTGGTACACCGCCGGAGGCACACATATAGAGTCATATTTTGTTCTAGTATCGAGTTGTAATTCTTGAATTGCAAATAAATAGAAATGTGACGATCACCATTATTAGAGCATTGTCCCGTGTGAGGAAATAAATAAATAAATAAATAAGAGAGAAAGGCCAAATAAAAAAGAGAATGCCAAAAAATGAGAGAAAAAGAGATAAGGGACAATGTTACTATCCTTTTTCCACACTTGTGCTTCAAAGTAGCACCATGATCTTCATGATAGAGAGTCTCTTATTTTGTAACTTCCATATACTAGTGGGAATTTTAATTATAGAACTTGGCTTGTATATTCCAATAATGGGCTTCCTCAAAATGCCCTAGGTCTTCATGAGCAAGCAAGTTGGATGCACACCTACTTAGTTTCTTTTGTTGAGCTTTCATACATTTATAGCTCTAGTGCATCCGTTGCATGGAAATCTCTACTCCTCGCATTGAGATCAATTGATGGGCCGCATCGATGTGAGACTTTCTCCTTTTTTGTCTTCTCCACATAACCTCCATTATCATATTCTGTTCCACCTATAGTGCTATGTCCATGGCTCGTGCTCATGTATTGCATGAATGTTGAAAAAGTTTGAGAATACTAAAGTACGAAACAATTGCTTGGCTTATCATCAGGGTTGTGCATGATTTGAGCATTTTGTGTGACGAAGATGGAGCATAACCAAACTATATGATTTTGTAGGGATGGACTTTCTTTGGCCATGTTATTTTGAGAAGACATGATTACTTTGTTAGTATGCTTGAAGTATTATTATTTTTATGTCAATATTTAACTTTTGTGTTGAATCTTTCGGATCTGAACATTCATGCCACAATAAAGAATATTACATTGAAAATTATGTTAGGTAGCATTCCACATCAAAATTCTGTTTTTAAGCAGGAATTATGCTTGGGGATGCTGATACGTCTCCAATGTATCTATATTTTTTTATTGTTCCATGCTATTATATTATCTGTTTTGGATGTTTAATGGGCCTTAATATGCTCTTTTATATTATTTTTGGGACTAACCTATTAACCGGAGGCCTAGTGCCAGTTTCTATTTTTTTGCCCATTTCAGTGTTTCGCAGAAAAGGAATAGCAAACGGAATGAAACCTTCGCGCGGATCTTTCTTGGAACAAACGCAATCCAGGAGACTTGGAGTGGAAGTCAGAGACGCAACGAGGCGGCCACAAGGCAGGAGGGCGCGCCCAGGGGGTAGGCGCGCCCCCACCCTCGTGGGCCCCTCGTAGCTCCACCGACGTACTTCTTTCGCCTATATACTCTTATAACCTAAAAACATCCAGGGGAGCCACGAAACAACTTTTCCACCACCGCAACCTTTTGTACCCGTGAGATCCCATCTGGGGTCTTTTTTGGCGATCTCCTAGAGGGGGATTCGATCACGGAGGGCTTCTACATCAACACCATAACCTCTCCGATGATGTGTGAGTAGTTTACCACAGACCTTTGGGTCCATAGTTATTACCTAGACGACTTCTTCTCTCTCTTTGGTTCTCAATACAAAGTTCTCCTCGATGTTCTTGGAGACCTATTCAATGTAATATTCTTTTGCGGTGTGTTTGCCGAGATCCGATGAATTCTGGATTTATGATCAAGTTTATCTATGAACAACATTTGGTTCTTCTCTTAATTCTTATATGCTTCACTTGATATCTTTGCAAGTCTCTTCGAATTATTGGTTTAGTTTGTCCTACTAGATTGATCTTTCTTGCAATGGGAGAAGTGCTTAGCTTTGGGTTTAATCTTGCGGTGTCCTTTCCCAGTGACAGAAGGGGCAACAAGGCACGTATTGTATTGTTGACTTTGAGGATAAAAAGATGGGGTTTATATCATATTTCTTGATTTTATCCCCCTACATCATCTCATTTTGCCTAATGTGTTACTCTATTCTTATGAACTTAATACTCTAGATGCATGCTGGATAGTGGTCGATGTGTGGAGTAATAGTAGTATATGCAGAATTGTTTCGGTCTACTTGACACGGACGTGATGCCTATGTTCATGATCGTGCCTAGATATTCTCATAACTATGCACTTTTCTATGAATTGCTCGGTAGTAATTTGTTCACCCACCATAATATATACTATCTTGAGGGAAGCCATTAGTGAAACCTATGGCCCCCATGTCTATTTTACATCATATAAGTTTCCGATCTATAATTCTAGTTTATTATTTATTTTATTTTGCAATCTTTACTTTCCAATCTATACAACAAAAATACCAAAATTATTTATCTTACTATCTTTATTAGATCTCACTTTTGCATGTGGCCGTGAAGGGATTGACAACCCCTTTATCGCGTTGGTTACAAGGTTCTTGATTGTTTGTGCAGGTACTAGGTGACTTGCGTCTAATCTCCTACTGGATTGATACCTTGGTTCTCAAAAACTAAGGGAAATACTTACGCGACTTTGTTGCATCACCCTTTCCTCTTCAAGGGAAAACCAACGCATGCTCAAGAGGTAGCAAGGCACACCGTGGTGGCTCGGCCTCCTCGGCCGCGCTTCCATTCGGCAGAGGTGCTCCCGGAGATCGTCGTGTGGTCGGAGAGTCCGGCCGGCACCTAGCTCCAGCTGCCGCGCTCCTTTGCCGGTGAGCTGCCAGCCCGGGGTCTTGATGGCCTCTGGCTACAGGCCGACGGTTGCTGCAGCAAGGCCTCGTGGGTCGCGGTGGAGGTATCCGCCGCAGGCAATGTGGCCCTGGCCCGCGGCTGGTAAACGTTTGCCCATGCATGTGAACTGAGCGGGCGGTGTACCCTTTACTTTAAGTATGATGGCGCCACGACCCTCTTTGTGAGGGTGTTTGGGGAAGATGGTCGTCGTGTAGGGTGCTTCCCCGAAGACAGCGACAGAGACAGTGAGCTCGGACTGGGCGACGGCCGTGGCGAGGCTGGGGGCGAGCTTGCCCTTGGCAATGGCCACGGTTCACCCTGCGGCGGCAGCTTCTCCACTAGCAAGAGCAGCTACAGCGGCGGTTATGACCAATCGTCGAGCTCGCCTCAAGGAAGGCGACGGGTCGTCCTGCCTCCGCGCAACGGTGAAGCACGAGAGGGACTCAGATTGAGCTGAGTCCGGGAGGCCCTCGGAGCCGCGCCTCGTCGGCTGTCGCGGTCATGCGGGCCGCTTTTGCTCACCCTTTCCTTTTTTCGTGCATCCCAAAAAAACAAGCATGGGGCCCTGCGAGGGCATGTAATGAACCACGGTTTAATGCCGATATGCTATGTTTATTGCTCCTATGTTGTGTTGTGGCATAACTTAGCTTGATGCGCCTGGGGTAGCTTCCTGCCTCGTGAGGGCATGCCCTCCGGCACCTGGTGAGGCCTCCTTGCTGCTAACTCAGGAGCTGTTGCCCTCGGGAGGCGTCACAAGGCAGCAGAATTTGTTAGGGTGTCCGTCGGGTGCCTTATCCTTCCTTGCGTGAGGCCTCAGGCATGGGCTAATCATGGCCTAGTGCACCACGTTGCGGTACCCGAGGGGCACGGACTTGAAGGGTGTGCCAATCACGAGCTCAATCGAGGGTGCCTCACGAAGATCAGGGAACCCGAAGCTCTAGAGTGACATGGATTTGGTGAGGTGCGTCCGTAGTTTAGGCTAGCCCAGCGCACGCACACACCTGCCCAGCCCCCCGCACAAGGCGCACGAGGAAGAGCGTCGGGCAACTGTCGTCCTTCCTGACGCGAAACAAAGAAGCGAGTGAAGAAGTAGAGATAAAAGGGAACTCAACCAATCAATCGAGAAACACCAGAACTCCAAATTCCATAAAAAGGTTGCAACCAACTACAGAAAGCAAATTAACAGCCGCGTCCGGCACCTAGTCTAGTCTTCTCACCAGCGCGGAGCTAAGTAATGCCACTAGGACGTGGGAGGGAGCCGTTGATACGTCTCCAACGTATCTATAATTTTTGACTATTTCATGTTATTATATTACCAATCTTGGATGTTTTATAATCATTTTATAGTGATTTTATATCATTTTTGGTACTAACCTATTGACATAGTGCCAAGTGCCAGTTCCTTTTTTTTCTGTGTTTTTACATCGGGGAAATCAATATTAGATAGAGTCGAAATGACACGAAACTTTACGAAGATTTTTTATGGACCATAAGGAACAAGTTGGGCCCTAGTTGCACCTGGGGGAGTCCTGAGGAGGGGACAACCCACCAGGGCGCGCCAGGAGGCCCAGGCGCGCCCTGGTGGGTTGTGCCCACCTCGGGTGCCCCCCGGACTGCCTCTTTGCTCTATAAATACTCAAATATTCCCAAAACCTTAGGGGAGTCGATGAAATGTTGATCCAGCCGCCGTAGAGTCCAGAACCACCAGATCCTATCTAGACACCATCTCGGATGGGGTTCACCACCTCCATTGGTGCCTCTTGGATGATGCGTGAGTAGTTCTTTGTAGACCTTCGGGTCCGTAGTTAGTAGCTAGATGGCTTCATCTCTCTCTCTTGATTCTCAATACAATGGTTACTACTGCAAGATGCTGCTAACACGACACTACGATGAGAGACCCTTCGACAAAACTATGTGCGATACCATAATCGCGAACAGTGGTGTAAAAAATCGTCAAAAAGGTGCAAAACATTTGCGATGGAGGATGCATCAAACATGGTTCAGATTTTAGTTGCGTGTGTGATTCAGGGCATACGGTTCAGTTCAGTTAACCATTTTCGATGAGGAGGAACAAAAGAAACCGGTAGCCAGATGAAGGCATGTGCGATGTACAACATACGGTTCACTCGGATGAACTGTTTGTGATTAGGCAACACAAAAGAAACGGGCAGCCAGATGAAGGTGTGTGCGATATACAGCATACAGTTCACTCGGATGAACTGTTTTTTATTAGGCAACACAAAATAAACAGTCAGCCAGATTAAGCTGTGTGATTGAGGGCATATGCTTCAGAAGGATTAACTGTTTTCGATTAGGCAACAGAACAGAAACGGGTAAGCCAGATCAAAGTGTCCGCAATTGATGGCATACACTTCACATGGATGAACTATTTGCGATTAGCCACAACAAACTGAAACAGTTAGATAGATCAACTTGTGTGCGCTAGATGGGCACACCCATTCTAACTAAAAGAAGTGTGTGTGATGGTAATTACGAGCGCGCACGATTGTTGGAACATGACGTGTGCTGACATTGCCTATTGTGGTGCACCCTATGGTGCAAACGCCATATATGCGGCCGAGAAGGCATACGTGCCTATGTTACGCCTTCCGGGAATAGTGTCGCACTTATAACAGTCAGTAAATTTTGAGCATGCGTCCCGTCACAATTTTTTTAGAAGAACAGGGAGGCCGCGCCCCGTCACATTCTGAATTGCAAACCTGTTCACACCGATCAAAACCTAAATGGTTTTCCACTTAGGAGCGTATTACTATGCGGTTATAAATACTAGTACTCCAAGATGACTGCACATTCCTCCTCAACTCATCATCTTCAAAAAGTCAAAAACAAACAAGTCATACATCATCGTTCCTTTGCATCCGCCATGGCAAGCATGAGTTTTAGGTCGAGAGATTGCCACCAGGGAGAGGCAAGCCTGGAAGCGGGAGCACGAGATATGTCCTGCCTCGCCGCGAAAGCAGCCAACATGTCCCGCCGAATGGCCATAGCAGGAGAGAGCTCCCGCCGCGCAGCTAAAGCAGCACGGAGGACCCGCCGCGCCGTTGATCAGCAGACTGGTCTGGGCACGCTGCGGAAGCAGAAGAGATGTCCCACCGTGCCGCGAATGCAGTAGAGATGTCCTCCCTCACCGCGGCGGCCTGGGAAAATGCCTCGCGGGCAGGTGAGGAGTCTTACAGGCGCATGCGTGCCCTCGTCCTTAGGTAGATGGATCAGATCTCCAGGTGGGCGAGGTTGCAGGATGGCTTGCAAGCTTCATTTGAACTATCTAGCGACATCATCCGACAACTAAATGAGAGCAATGTGAAGCTCCGGGCCTAGCGCGACCTGCTGAGGGCGAAGATCGTTGGAAGTCCGGAGTAGCAGGAGCAGACCACTACCTTATTAAAGAGGACCGGCGTCATCGTCGAGAAACTTATGGACGGGAATGCCATGCTGCGCATCGAGCGCAGAAGGCTGGTGGAGGAATCTATGGATGCTCTCAAGCAGCATCTTCAGGACAAGAAAGAGCTCGTCGCCGCTCGCCTGGGAGACTAGTTCCTGCGGCTTGTAGCAACGCATCAAGAAAGTAGAGATCAGCGAGCCAGATCATTGTCTTCCTTCTTCTTTTGCCCTTCTGTATTCCGGGCGTTGCCGCATGTGGCTTTTTTATTATGTTTCTAAATATGTAAGACAATTATTATCCAATGCCATCGTCCTTATGTTGATCATGCTTGCTATAAGTTGCAGTTGATGCTATATAGGTCCGTCGGATCTTACATCAAGATCCGTGCAAAACTTTATTTTTAGATTTTCATTTTTCTCTCTTAAATCTCAGTCCAGTGAGACATATAGCCACGCCATAGAACAGGTGCTCGGGTGCCATTAATGGAGACGTTGGGAGGGAGGTGCGCGGCGGGTAGCGGTCAAAAGAGCTCTCCTCCTGATGAGCACGCGCAGGGGTCTGATTGCACGCCTCATGTACTCACATAGCTACCCCGCACGGCACCTCCTAGCCAACAAAAAAAGGGGACGCATGGCCGCATGTAATTGGTAAGTCGAACGCCCACGGTTTCAATAATACTTGTGTTTCCGATTTGTAACATGACAACACTTGTTCCAAAATGACTTTGTTGATTGTTAATGTGTGCGCCTTTTCTGATTGGACAGAAGAATTACCACAACATGTTGGTGCCATGTCATGAGACCATGCCAAGTTTCATGACTTTTAGGCATGTTTTGGGATTACAGGAATTGAAAAACCAAGTTTCTCAATTTTTCTGGCCGAGCCACGATGCCCAGATGTTTGAATTTCACTCACATCTCTTGCATGGGACCTAGAAATTATCCCAAGGACACGCATGTGATTTTTTAAACAACTTTGGTGCACTGGAGCCTGTGCTTGTAGTTCAAATTTGAATTATGCACATTAAATGCCCAGAAACTCAATTAATGTATAAAAAGGTCAAATGAACCCGGAATAATTCCAAAATTTAGCATGATACTTCTATTTGGTCTAATCTGGCTGTGTAAAAAAATTAAGGTGGAAGAAGGCAGTGTACGTATGTCGTTTCGAACAAGGAGGTGACACATTCCCTCTCAGAACCACGGGCCTTCTTGAGGGAATCTCCGATTTGCAAGAAGCTTACACCAAAGCTAGTCCCAATTCGGCCAAAAAAATTACCGTAGCATGTTTGTGTCATGTCATGAAACCATGCCAAGTTTCATGACTTTCAGACGTGTTTTGGAATTACAGGAATTAAAAAACCAAGTTTCTCAATCTTTCCGGCCGAGCCACAACGCCCAGATGTTTGAATTTCACTCACATCTCTTGCATGGGACCTAGAAATACACCCAAGGACACACATGTGATTTTTCAAACAACTTTGGTGCACCGGAGCCTATGCTTGTAGTTCAAATTTGAATTATGCACACTAAATGCCTAGAAATTCAATTAATGTATAAAAAAGGCTAAACGAACCCGGAATAATTCCAAAATTTAGCATGATACTTCTATTTGGTCTAATCTAGCCGTGTAAAAAAATTAAGGCGGGAGAAGGCAGTGTACGTATGTCGTTTCGCACACGGAGGTGACCCGTTCCCTCTCGGAACCATGAGCCTTCTTAAGGGAAGCTCCGGTTTGCAAGAAGCTTACACCAAAGCTTGTCCCAATTCGGCCAAAGAAATTACCGCAGCATGTTGATGCCATGTCATGACACCATGCTAGGTTTCATGTTTTTCAGACGTGTTTTGGAATTACATGAATTAAAAAACCAAGTTTATCAATCTTTCCGGCCGAACCACGACGCCCAGATGTTTGAATTTCACTCACATCTCTTGCATGGGACCTAGAAATTCGCCCAAGGACACACATGTGATTTTCCAAACAACTTTGGTGCACCGGAGCCTGTGCTTGTAGTTCAAATATGAATTATGCACATTAAATGCCCAGAAAATCAATTAATGTATAAAAAGGCCAAATGAAACAGGAATAATTCCAAAATTTAGCACGGTACTTCTATTTGGTCTAATATGGCAGTGTAAAAAAATTAAGGCAGGAGAAGGCAGTGTACGTATGTCGTTCCGCACACGGAGGTGGCACGTTTCCTCTCAGAACCACAAGACTTCTTGAGGGAAGCCCCGGTTTACAAGAAGCTTACACCAAAGCTTGTCCCAACTCGGCAAAAGAAATTACCGCAGCATGTTGGTGCCATGTCATGGCACCATGCCAAGTTTCATGATTTTTAGGCGTGTTTCAAAATTACAGGAATTAAAAAACCAAGTTTCTTAATCTTTTTGGCCGAGCCATGACGCCCAGATGTTTGAATTTCACTCCCATCTCTTGCATGTGACCTAGAAATTCACCCAAGGACACACATGTGTTTTTTCAAACAACTTTGGTGCACTGGAGCCTGTGCTTGTAGTTCAAATTTGAATTCTGCATATTAAATGCCTAGAAACTCAATTAATGTATAAAAGGGGACAAACAAACATGGAATAATTCCAAAATTTAGCATGATACTTCTATTTGGTCTAATCTACTAGTGTACAAAAATTAAGGCGGGAGACAGTAGTGTACGTATGTTGTTTCGCACACGGAGGTGACACGTTTCCTCTCAGAACCATGATCCTTCTTGAGGGAAGCTACGGTTTCCAAGAAGCTTACACCAAAGCTTGTCCCGATTCGGCCAAAAAAATTACTGCAGCATGTTGGTGCCATGTCATGACACCATGCCAAGTTTCATGATTTTCAGCCGTGTTTTGGATTTGTAGGAATTAAAAAACCAAGTTTCTCAATCATTTCGGCCGAGCCATGACGCCCAGATGTTTGAATTTTATTCCCATTTCTAGCATGGGACCTATAAATTCAGCCAAAGACACATGTGATTTTTCAACAAACTTTGGTGCATTGGAGCATGTGCTTGTAGTTCAAATTTGAATTATGCACATTAAATGCCCAAAAAATCAATTAATGCATAAAATGCCAAACGAACCCGGAATAATTCCAAATTAAACACGAAAGTCATGTACTAGTTGCATGTTCACTGTACGTAAATGTTCTAGCAATTCAAACACCATCATTTCCCTCTGTAACACCATTTTGTCTTTCAAAACATAATGAAAAAATTAGGTATACCACAAACAGTTTAGTAGAAAGAATCGTGTGGGATGCGATATAAAATATCTTGGGGCACCGTCTTGTCTGGCTTACGCAGGAAGCTTCGTCGTCTATAGTCCACCGCCCTGCTTGAACCACAGTTGCTATCCAGTTTCTCGCGGCACCGAGCGAAATTTTTTTGCCACCTCGGAAATATCTATCTCCCCGGCCCCTCCCGTCGATGTCAAAACCGGCGGATCTCGGGTAGGAGGTCCCGAACTGTGCGTCTGAGGTTGATGGTAATAGGAGATAGGGAACACAATGTTTTCCCGGGTTCGGGCCCTCTCGATGGAGGTAAAACCCTGCGTCCTGCTAGATTAATATTGATGAGTATGGGGGTTACAAGAGTTGATCTAGCACGAGATTGTAATGGCTAAACCCCTGGAAGTCTAGCCTATGTGATTATGATTATTCTCTGTCTCTACGGACTAAACCCTTTGGTTTATATAGACACAGAGGGGACTAGGGTTGTACAAAGTCAGTACAGAGAAACGAATCTTCATATTGGGATGCCGAACTTGCCTTCCACGCCAAGGAGAGTCCCATCCGGACACGGGTGGGAGTCTTCGGTCTTGCATCTTCACAGTCCATCAGTCCGGCCCATGTACCATAGTCCGGACAACCGAGGACCCCCTAATCCAGGACTCCCTCAATAGCCCCTGAACCAGGCTTCAATGACAAGGTGTCCGGCGCGTAAATTTTCTTCGGCATTGCAAGGCGGGTTCCTTCTCCAAACACTCCAACACAGTCTTCGGATGCAACGAGCGTATCTGGCTCTGCAAAACAAATACCACACACCACCGTAGAGGAAACAATATTTTGCGAGTCCAATCTGCTGACAATTTCTCCGTGACATGATATCACGTCACCACTTGGTTATTTTATCGAACCGTTTTTTCTTCGCTCGCCATTCCACGTTCCGAGACGCGGTTTCATTGGCATGTCTTGTCGAAGGAGAGATCGTGTGCCCTTATTGCGGGATCCTCATCAACACGGGCGTGGGTATCCCAACCGTCTGGTTGGCATGATTCCTTAAGAATAAGCAGGTTTCAAGGTCGAGGAGGAGGTGTTCTGATATTTATTGCCTTTATAAAGGGACTAGGGCCCGTCTGGCTTCTTTACGCCAACCCTTCCCTCATCCTCTCCAACCTCGAGCTCCAGCGCCAAAGGTTTCGATTGTTTCAAGCTTCCCAGTCATGGCCGGCCCCATTCCTCAAGGTCGGTGGGTGCCTTCCTCCGTCACAGAGGAGGACATCACGAAGCTTCAGGCAGCCAGATACCTAACCACGGAAATCCCCCACAGGCTTTATGCTCAAGGGTAGGTTATTCCTACTCCCAGATCTAGCAAGAGGGTTGTATTCACCTCTCACTTCCTCCGAGGGCTAGGGTTCGCCCTCCACCCCTTGTTCGAGGGCTTATGTTCTATTACGGGCTAGACTTTCACGATCTAACTCTGAACTCCTTCCTTCACATCTCGCCGTTCATTATCACGTGCGAAACTTTCCTCCGTATTCCCCCACACTTCGGCTTATGGCTTAAGACCTTTAATGTAAAGCCGAAGGTAGTCAATGGGGGACGAGAAGAGTGCGGTGGTGCTACAGTGGGCAAACTTATCAATGCTCCCTGGCTAAAAGGATCCTTCACAGAATCTTCCGATTTGGCAGCGGGAGTGGTTTTACATCACTGAACCCTGTGGCACCAAATGGGCAGCTACACATGCATTCCGATCTGGCCCTCCAAATCAACTCGCATCATGGGTCAATAAGGGGTTAGACTGGGGATCAACCGATGAGGTGCAGACTCTACAGAGCCGCATCTGGAATCTCCTTGAGAAGAACACCGAACTCATCGACGTGATTCAAGTAATGCTAGTCCGCCGGGTCCTCCCATGCCAAAGAAGGCCCCTCCGTATGTGGGGAGTTTAATCCAGAAGGACCATGAACCCTTCAACACTTCTTCGGTGCGACGCAAAGAGGAATGTGGAAGTTATTTTTCGGGAAACGAAAACTGTGGCCATCGGCCTTGACTGCAACCATCCGGATACCTGGGTAAGAACTCATTTCTCGAACACAGCTTAGATACACATCTCATAATAAGATGCTAAGAAAACCATCTTCTTCAAGGGTTGGATAAAGAAGGTGGAACGAATCAGGTGTTCGGCTCCTCTTCCCGAAGACTCAGCTAGTCCCGTACTAGCAAGGATGCTAGTTCCGGTGGCATACCAGGCGTTGGTGGAAGAGGAGCATGAGAAGAGCGGGGGAGCCAAAGGCGGTTTCCATCCTGAAGGCAAACCACGCACTGTGTCCAGGGAGACTAGGGCTCCCTCTTCCGAAGAAAAAAGGGAAGGAGAAGTTGACATCCCTTCTTCCTATGGTAAGAAAAGGGCCGCCTCCAAGAGTTGGGAGGTAAGGGCTCTTAAGCGGGGCAAAACACCCCTGTTGGTTGGTTCAGGCTCAGATCATAAGTGAACAAAGATATTTTAAACATACCCCGTTCCTTTTCTCTTTGCAAAGGTAACATCTAGAATATGCATTATGCAGTCCGGCACATAGTCTTCCTCAACAATCCTCCTCCTCGGGGGACCTTTTACCCGATATGATGGAAAGTGAAATGGCTCCGCAAGCTTCCATGCCCAACGGGGCGGACAACGTCGAGGTGTCATCCCGGAGGGTCTCTCCCAATCGGGGGATAATAGAGCCAGCGCTCCAAGGTGAAACTTCGGCTGCACAGAGTCCGAAATGTGCGGTCCCTACAAGGGTTAACAATAAAGGTTCTAGACTATCATGTTTATAGCCGGAGACGACTCTTGGGTCAAGTAAGCATACCCTATGGAAGGGAGTCTATACTGCCACAGCTGCTTCCAGGAATCCGGATGCGCCGGATACACTGACGGACATTTTACGGTATTTGTCAATCTTAGATGATCATCGTACCTTGATGGGTATGGTGGTTGAGAGGATTCTGTCCGTGAAAAGTGGATTGAATGAAGCCTTCATGGGCCTTCTAAGAGGCTTTGAGGTATGTAATGTTATATTTTCGATTGTGCTCTATACGCAAAAATGCACCTGTGTATAGATAGTAGCCCTAAGACTCTAGTTGGCGCCCAAAGGTAGGTAATCAGAGGATCGAAAAAGATGTTCTCAGGTAATAATCTAATGACTGGAAACACAGGTTGTTCCCTCCATGACGTCTTCCCATGCTACGAAGATTGCAGGTTTGGAGCATAAGCTTGATGTGGAGGATAACGACATCACGCTTATCAACAGGTGACTCGACGAGGCGCAAGGTATGTGTTAGAATATGTATAGTAACACATGCACGAAGCTAGAATTATGTTCTAAGACATGCGTATCTGCAGATGGTGCTGCCGCGGTTGAGACCCTTCGGGCTGAACTTGCCCGAGCCAAGGAGCAAGCCTGGATAAGTAATGTGGCTGCCAAGAAGGCAGCTAATGAGTTAGAAGCCAGACAGGCCGCACAGCGCCAGTGTGAGGAGAGAATGGCCACTATGAGCACGAGCTAAAGGAAGCCACTATCCAATATGAATTCCTCGAGAAGGATAACAAGGCCAAAGTAGCCGATCTTGACAAGGAATTACAAGAGGCAAGAGAAGCACGATCCGAGTCTAGAGCGGCTCGGGAAGAGATCCAGCAAGCTGGGGAGATAGTGGCCGGTAAGCCTTTCTTATTACAGACCAAGTTTGGCAATCCGAAGTATGCCCCACTTAATCAAATGTGGAGCTCTCCAGGCGCCTTTTTGGACTTGCCGAAGAGTGCCTCCGATGCGGCGCAGTTTTACGAAGAGCAGGAAGGGCATGCAACGGAGAAGCTTTTTTGGTCACAATTCGGCACGCCAAAGCTCCCACTGTTATTGAACGAACAGATGGCCCAGTGGGTCGAGCTCCACAAGATATCCAGCTCTGCCATGAAGGACATCGTAGTCCGGCTATGGCCAACTGAGCCAGTTCCGAAGAGTTATTTCGGTTTGGTACGGCGACTAGGTGATGCGGTGCCGCTTATCGATGTTGTTAAGCGGTCCACGTGCATTGAAGGTGCACGGATGGCCCTTGCCCGTGTGAAGACGTACTAGGCGAAAACGAAGGCCACCGATGTTGCAGCGAAAAGTCCACCCGAGGGCAAGGAGCATCACACGCTAGAGTATTATTTTGAGGATGTCTTAGAGGGTGCCTGCTTGATAGAGGGTCAGTGCTCGACAGAGATGATGTTTGAATGAAATGTATTGAGATTGTAAAAACAATATTATTATGTTTTAAGATTATGCCTAGAAGTGATGGCTCCTCCTGTGCGGCCGTTTTTGTATAATCTGAAAGTTTTCCAGTCGTAGGCTTCAGCCCCCTCGCATAAAATATGGGGGTGCTTGGAAAAGCACTTGATCACTCTTGATCCAACATCTTGGTCCGTGAAGGAGGTGTCAATGCGGCGAACTAGGCAATCGGACTATAGGGCTTTAGCACTTTCACTTAGCCATAGGAGTTTGACGGCGGGTCTACGATATAGCCCCTGGTATGTACGTAGTAACCAGAAGAACGGTCCTTCATGCAATACGGGAGGAATCGCAAAAGATTCTAATAAGTCATCGAGTGGTTGACTAGCTCTTGCTACATCATGACAGTCAGTTTTTGGCTTTCTCTACTGAGGTGCTCATCCGGATAAACCGGGACACAATCGCAGTAGTTCTCCCTTTACTACCCTAGCCGATATAGCGGAACGTAAGGTACTAAGCACAGGAGCTGGGCAACCCAACTATTGACCAAAGACATGATTCAGAGCTGATGCATATAAGGCCAAACTCACAATGTCGAAGTGTGCTATAAAGCTATTCAGACTTGTCGGTAATTCATTTGTTCCCATATCGAGCCCCTGGCAACCCGTGCCGAGGTGCGAGTGTGAAACAGCCGGAGAAATTCAGCTTTTTTTAGGAAAAAGCGAATACTGGGTATGGATTATGTTCACTGGGATCTGATCGATATGTCAATTGCCATTTTACAAATAATAATGCCACGACCCAGGCTATTTGACATGTCGGTGGTCAAAAGCTAAGGGAGAAGGCATTTTTACATGCTCAAAAGAGAGAGTGCGGTCTACAAAATTATTTGGACCTCCTGTTGCACGTCTGCGCCACCTTGCCTCGGTTAAAGGATTCCTTTAACAGGAACAACCTTGGGGTAAGTGTATGAAGCCGAACTCTGAAAGAGTCTGTGAGATGAACAATATTTTGGGTCACCTGTGATAAGATAAAAAGGAATAGTTAGAAATGAAAAGGAGGAAATGGGAGTGCTTGTAGGCTTTCCCGTATTGTGCCTCCGCCGATGGCCAGGGTATCTTAAGTGCATAATTATGCATGTGCGGTATAAACTTCGCGTGATTGTGAGGCGAATGACGGAGGCTGGACTGCTAATCTTGCTCCGAGACAGATTGGTTCCATTTGATGGGAACCGGCGGCTTAATTGCCGATGAATTGTGTGGCTTGACGAGGCCGCTTTATGCTACGGCTGTAATGGCTGTAGTGCAATCCCCTATACGGCAGGAGTGCCCCGTATTTCCGTTTATTGTTATGACGCCGCACGGACCGGGCATTTTAAGTTTCGCAAGGGCGTAGAGTACGACCATATTGAATTGAGCAAAAGCGGTATGCCCCATTAGTGTGTGGTAGTCACTGTGGGACGGGGCAATATCAAAGGGCAAGCCCACACTTTGGAAGTTGTTTGGCGAACCGTAAACGACTTCTAGTGTGACGGGGCCCGTGCAGTGAGCTTCTACGCCAGGTACTGCTCCCTTGAGGATTATTGTGGTGGGTTTGATTCTAGAAGGATCAATGCCCATTTTGTGGAAAGTGTCTTGTTACAGTAGATTAAGGCTACTGCCGCCGTCCATAAGGACTTTCGTGAGATGGAACCCATCAATAACTGGATCGATGATCAGAGCTGCCGATCCTTCGGGACGGGTATGTCTAACTTTTGGGGGAACCCGCTCTATGGCGTATGTGTCCCGTAGTGCATGCATGTTCTCCCTTGTAGGGGTGTGCGTTGCATATATCATATTTACGGTTTTCACTTCAGGGGGGATTGCCTTTGAACCTCGGTATTCGGCTGGCGAGTCTCTTCGTCATCGCTGTCACTGGGTGACCCCTTCCCCTTGTGTTCGGCTTTTAGCTTGCCGGCTTGTTTGAAGACCCAGCATCTTCTGTTAGTATGAGTAGCTGGTTTATCGGGGGTGCCATGAATCTGGCAGGGCCGATCCAATATCTTATCGAGGTTGGATGGTCCGTCTCTATTTTCCTTGGATGGATTTTTCCGTTGAATGGGCTTAGAACCACTGAATCCGGCGTTAAATGTCGTGTCTTGTGTTATTTCATCATTATTACGACGCTTGTGGTTATTGTGTCGTGGCTTTCCATTGCTGTCTCGGACTTCGGAAGTGCCCGGGTCGTTGGCGCCGTTGCTCCTACGAGCGAGCCAGCTGTCTTCTCCCGCCCAAAAGCGGGTCATTAGAGCGGTAAGGGCTGTCATGGATTTTGGTTTTTCTTGACCGAGGTGGTGAGCGAGCCATTCATCTCGGACGCTGTGTTTGAAGGCCGCGAGGGCTTCGGCATCCGGACAGTCGACAATTTGGTTCTTTTTATTAAGAACCTAGTCCAGAGCTTTCTGGCTGACTCTCCAGGCTGCTGGATAATGTGACTTAAGTCATCGACATCTGGTGGCCGCACATATGTACCTTGGAAGTTATCACGAAAGGTGTCTTCGAGGTCTTCCCAGCTGCCAACGGAGTTCTCCAGAAGGCTGTTTAACCAGTGCTGAGTTGGTCCCTTTAGTTTTAGTGGTAGATATTTAATGGCGTGGAGATCATCGTCGCGGGCCATATGGATATGGAGAAGAAAGTCCTCAATACATACAGCGGGATCTTTTGTTCCATCGTAAGATTCGATGTTTATGGTTTAAACCATTCTGGGAATTCGTGGTAAATTACTTCGTCAGTGAAGCAAAGTGGGTGAGCAGCGCCTCTGTATCGGGTCGCATCGTAACATAGCTCGGATAGAGTCCGGCTGCGGTTCTTGGCCCGGGCGTGAGTATGGCTATTACGTTCGGCTAGATAGTCGTTGTCGCGTGTCGGGGCACATCCCCGTGATGCATAGATTGATCTATTCTGACCTGCTCTACCGTTCGAGTCCTGTCGTAGGACATATGTGTGTCCCTGAGCTGTTCTATGTTCGGCTTGAGTTGCCGCTTTATCCTGACCGCGTGCTGGTCAGTCAGCCGCATTGCGCAATGATGGTACGAGCTCCAGCGCCTCGTCATCGAACTGAGGTAGCAGTTTGTGCTTCGGGTAACTTTTGGCTGGCGCTTGAGGCCGTATTCTTCGGCTTCCAGGACATCAGTCTATCTATCATTGAGCAGATCTTGATCAGCTTGAAGTTGCTGCTATTTCTTTTTCAAGCTCCTTGTAGTGGCTATTAGCTAGCGTTTGAAGCGCTCCTGCTTGAGAGGTTCCTCAGGCATGAGAAAATCCTCGGTTCCGACTCTCGCCTCATCCTCGAAGAGCGGAAGATAATTACAGTCCTCCGAGTCTTCGTGCCTAGCCTGTTCATCAGGGCTAACTTGCCCATCTTCACATTCATCTTGTTCAGAAGTTGCATCAACGGGGTCTTCATTGTCTTCGGCACCGTCCAGATTGTTATCTTCTCATGTGCCGGTGTTGCTGTCTTTGCTACGGCGTGACTTAGAGTGGCGCCGCAGACGCCGGTGCTTTGGTTGTATCTTGGGAGGTTTATCCTCGACTGGATCTTCCTTGTCATCACCGCTATTCTCTGTTGGTGCATCAACCATGTATACGTCATACGAGGAAGTGGCCGTCCCACGTCTGGTGAATGGCGGGTTTTGGGCCTCTTCTTCTCCGGCATCGTCGTCCATACCATCGGAGTCGTAATCAATAATGCCAGTTGAGTCTTCGACAGTGGGTATTAAGTGGGCGGGGGTGGGTAGCAAAATTCATCATCAGCCTCCAGTTCGAACCGGATATATTTCGGTTGTGAGTCCCCCGCTAAGGAGAGTGTTTTTAATGAGTTTAGCACATCGCCTAAGGGCTAGTGCCGGAAGATGTCCGCGGAGCTGAATTCAATGATCGACGCCCGATCAAGCTCGTCGTGCACGGATGCACATTCTTTGGAACCCGTAGCCGGAAACATGTCCGAGGTTCTGGAAACACAGATCTCACTTGATGTTGGGTCTGTGTGCGGCTCCAACGCCGCTGAGTCTCTGGCCTCCATGGCAGGGTTGAGCCTCCCGTCCTCGGATGGCATGACCTGCTCCGGATCTAGAGCCAGAGAAGTTGCAGGTTCTATCTCCTAGGTGTAGTTTGATGACAAATTTAAGTCATGTTCATCGTGGTGACAGGGAGCGGCTACAGCCGCGGTCTCGAATCCATCGAAGATCAAGTCTCCGCGGATGTCCGCAACATAGTTCAAGCTTCCAAATCTGACTTGATGGCCAGGGGCATAGCTACTGATCTGCTCTAGATGGCCAAGTGAGTTGGCCCGCAGTGCGAAGCTGCCGAACACGAAGATCTGTCCATGGAGGAAGGTTTCTCCTTGGACAATGTTGTTGGGGATGATTGATGGGTCCATCGAACCTCTTGGCGATGACACAGCGGAACTCTCAATGAAAGCACCAATTTCGGTGTCAAAACCTGCGGATCTCGGGTAGGGGGTCCCAAACTGTGCGTCTGAGGTTGATGGTAATAGGAGACATGGAACACAATGTTTACCCAGGTTTGGGCCCCCTCGATGGAGGTAAAACCCTACGTCCTGCTAGATTAATATTGATGAGTATGGGGGTTACAATAGTTGATCTACCACAAGATCGTAATGGCAAAAACCCTAGAAGTCTAGCCTATGTGATTATGATTATTCTCTGTCTCTACGGACTAAACCCTCCGGTTTATATAGACACCGGCGGGGACTAGAGTTGTACAAAGTCGGTTACAGAGAAAGGAATCTTCATATTGGGATGCCAAGCTTGCCTTCCACACCAAGGAGAGTCCCATCTGGACACGGGTGGGAGTCTTCGGTCTTGCGTCTTCACAGTCCATCAGTCTGGCCCACGTACCATAGTACGGACGCCCGAGGACCCCCTAATCCAGGACTCCCTCACCTCCCTCCTACCAAAAGCCACATTTCCACTATTCCTCCTTGCTTTCCAAGTTCCAACCTTCATTGCTGCTTACTGGCATCTCAGCGTCCTCGCCGGCGACCCTTCTTCTTGCAGCATCGCTTCCTCGCCGGCTACCCTTCTTCTTGTAGCGCCGCCTCCTCATCGGCGACCCTTCTTCTTGCAGCGCCGCCTCCTCACTACCGACCCTTCTTCTTACTGCGCGGCCTCCTCGCCGCCGACCCTTCTTCTTGCTGCGCGGCCTCCTCGCCGCCGACCCTTCTTGTCGTGCGCCTCGTCGATATGGTTAGGTAATCCACACCCCACCCACACCATCCTCCTCCTTTTCCGTCCCACATGCCCCGACTGATGGAGCGACACCTTCCACCGAAATCACTGCCCCCTCCTCCAATTAAGCGCCGCCCACAGCCATTTTACATGCAGTATAATGTGGAGCTGAGTAGCATGCGGCCGCACGCGCGAACGAGGTCGCTATGGCTGCCATGCGTGTCGACCACCAGATCTTGGAGGAGCACCTCGTCTTCGAGGCCACCGTCGACACCGCCACGTAGTTGTCTACTTTAAAATATAATTCGTGATGTTTTCTCTAGGCCACCGCAAGTGACTTCTAGTGATTTGTCCTCTGTAATGTTAATATGCAATCTGATGTTCAGTTAACAGTTTGGCCTCTGAAATGTAATGTTCAGTTAACACTTTGGTCCAACAATTGCTACATTTCATAGTACTGTTCTCAAGAATTCTTTGTTTTGTTAACTGTCTTATCTTCTAGTACATGTTTCTATTCTGCAATGTCGTGCTTAGTTAACTATTTTGGTTCATTTGGTATGCTATCCATTTAACTGTTTGGTTCAGTTCTGCAATTTGATTTTCATTTGCTGTGGGTACAATTTTGTATTGTTATGCATGTGGCACCAATCGAATTTGGTTGTACTCAATACATATTTCTACTGAGAGTATGGCAACTCTCAGTTAACCTGATCAAGATCTTCCTTATGTGTGTTGCAGGGAAACAATGGGAGACACTACGGTTTACCATCGGGGTTTGTTCAAGCAGGGTCCTTTGGTTAATAGAACATTATTGTGCAGCTGCAGGAATCATTATAATATTTAGGTTTCTTACAATTTGGTCTTGCACATGTAGGTCCTGCTGTGAGAGGCTTAGACCCACTGTTCGACCCATTTTGCATATGGGGAAATAAGATGTCCATGAATATCAGTCAAGTCAAGAAACTCAGAAAGATTGTTAGGATGAAGAAACTTGTGACGAATAACAGCAAGATCTTTGTTTGCACAATGAAGAAGACATCAGTCAACTATAGGATGGTACCAACTCTTTTACCTTGTTTTTACCCCTTGCGCCATTTCAAAATTTACAACAGCGATTTATGCATAGCTTTGTTTTCACTACTTCTCATAGCAGTTCATCGATGATTACCTCTCAAACCACTTGTATGGTCAAGAGGTGAGGAAGGTATTCATTCAACACCCACGGTACAATATTGAAGTCTTGATGAAGAGGACGAAGGTTGGGAAGGCAATTATCCATAGCCACTGGCCTAAAGTTGCAAGGACATTCAACATCACTGAAGGCTCAATATTTGCCTTCCGCTTCTAGAGTTTCCCAGGTGAGATTCATCTGTCTATTTACCATGTATGATGCTACTTTCCGAAGGTTTTTTATGCTGTAGGTGAAACTTGGTGCTGTTGTGTAATGGCGTAAATGAGTGCCGAAGCTATCTGATGTAATTCGATTATGTAATCCTGGTTGCTTTTATACGTAAATGAAATATCTGGCCTGTTTTATAAGAAATATCAGTTTGATTAGTACATGGATTATCAATAATAGGCTAATTACCCTGCTTATTGGGGTTTTCTATAGCAAATGGTTACTCAGACAGCACCGTGGGAGATGAACTCAAACAACCCGCGCGGTTTCTAGAAAGTAGGCGTGTTCGATCAACTAACAATCACACACGGCTTCCGGCATCGAACTGTTTGCGTTAGGCCACCTTGCACAAACATTTCCACATAAAGAACTGTGTGTGATATACATACCTACGGAAATGTTTTTCTAGGATTCACCGTGTGGGATGTACATACATACGGAAATGACTTTATGGGATTCACCGTGTGGGATATACATATCCATGGAAATGATTTTCTTGGATTCACCGTGTGGGATGTACATACCAAAGAAATGATATTCCCGAATTACCATGTGGGATGTACATACCTATGGAAATGATTGGGTTTCGATGCCTGGCCCGATCGCACACGGCCCCAGCCTAGGTCCCTGGAGGGCCTATCCCCGACAATTTTTGGGTCGTGTGGGAAGGACACCCTATCGCACACACTCACTTCACGACGGTTCCAAATGCCGTCTCGAAAAGGGGTTAAAACCATTTGTTTAGGACGTCGTTGTACTAGTGGGTCTCTTGGAGATCCATATGATGTAACTCTTTTTGCGGTGTGTTTGTTTGGATCTGATGAACTTTGAGTTTATGATCAGTCATATCTTTTTATATCCATGAAAGTTATTTGAGTTTCTTTGATCTCTTATAGCCTCATATTTCTTCTCCGGTATTTGGGTTTTGTTTGGCCAACTTGATCTATTTATCTTGCAATAGGAAGAGGTGCCCGGTAGTTGGTTCGATCTTACGGTGCTTGATCCCATTGACAGAAAAGGGAAGCGACACGTATGTATCGTTGCTACTAAGGATAAAAAGATGGGATCTATATTTACGCAATAGATAAATGGATCTTTTCTAAATCATGTCATCGTTCTTATTGCATTACTTCGTTTTTCCATGAACTTAATACACTAGATGCATGCTGGATAGCAGTCGATGTGTGGAGTAATAGTAGAAGATGTAGGCATGAGTCGGTCTACTAATCTTGGACGTGATGGCTATGTAATGATCACTGTCTGGACATCGTCATAATTACTTGAGGTTCTATCAATTGCCCAACAGTAATTTGTTTACCCACCATTTGCTATTTTTCTCGAGAGAAGCCACTAGTGAAACCTACGGCCCCGGGGTCTTCTTCCTCAAATATTTGCTTGCGATCTACTTTTCCTTTGCATTTTTATTCAGATCTATTATACAAAAAACACAAAAATACTTTACTGCAATTTATTTTATTTGCAATCTATTATTCCAATCTACTACAATTTTCTGGCATCTTTACCCGAAAGGGATTGACAACCCCTTTAACACGTCGGGTTGTGAGGTGTTGTTATTTGTGTGCAGGTGTTGTTTATGTTGTGTTGCTTGGTTCTCCTACTAGTTCGATAACCTTGATTTCTTCACTGAGGGAAATACCTACCGTCGCTGTGCTGCATCATCCCTTCCTCTTTGGGGAAATACCGACGTAATCCTAGCAGACAAGAGCTTTTCTAGCGCTATAGTCAGAGAGCGATCAAAAGGAATTTCTGGCGTCGTTGTCGGGGAGGATCTTCTTCATAACCAGGTTCCTAATCACAAATCTCATCTCCTCGCAATTTATATTATTTTCCATTTGCCTCTAGTTTTCCTCTCCCCCAATTCACAAAAAATTCCGCTTTATTCGCCTCCTTTTTCGTTCGCCTTTTCTCGTCAGATCTATCCTTTGCTTGCAATCATGAGTGATTTCTGTATGGCACCAACAGATGATGGCCTTACTCCTAAGATTGGACGTATGGGAAATCTATATGCTAAAACTTTTATCTTGGGGCAAGGGAACGTTATGGGAAAAGAACATATCCAAGAATTTTTCAATTGTGTTGGGAAGCTTAGTCTTGATGATGCTCTTATACTTAAAACTATTAGATCTTATGTCGATGCTATTTCAGCACTAGTTCTGAAACTTGAAAGTAAGTTTATTCGTACCCATACTACCTTGCAAATATTGTTTTTTAAGGTCCCCGATATAAAGAAACCTAGAGCTAAAAAGTTGGTCACTCTCATTCTTATGAATGAGTTTGACTACGTATACGGGATGCTAGGGAAATCTTTGACTTTTATGGTATGAATCGTGAAAAACCTGTGATAGATGAAATTATTTACAATAGTGACTATGCTTTAAGACATTTGCTTGGGGACAATAAAATCTTTGATGAGAATCTTAAAAAGGAAGTCCCAGTTCTAGATATAATCCAACAAGTATTCAATAATGTTAATCAACATTACTACTGGATTATTGCGGGAAATCAAAAGGGGTATGATGAAAACCAACTTAGGATTGCAAAGGCCTCTATGGATAACAAGTTTTATGTTGTGCTTACAAAGCCTCATGATGAAAATACCTCTAAGAAAGTCAAGAACAAGGATGACAAAACTTAGATACTTGCTTTATGCCTAGCTAAGGGCGTAAAACTATAGTGCTTGTTGGTAGGCAACCCAATGAATAAAATTTTATTTGCCTTTTGATTCCTGTTCTTGTGTGTTAGAACAATTATGCTACTGTTATGATTGTGTTTTAAATGTTTTAATTAGTGTGTGTGCCAAGTAAAGCCTTTAGGATCTTCTTGGGTGATAGTTGTTTGATCTTGCTGAAAAGACAAAAACTTTTACGCTCACGAAATTAATTTTAGTTTTTTATCAAAGAGCGATAAAATACCCATTCCACCTGCAGTAGATCAATATACAAATTTGTCAGGCCGTCCTAATTTTTCAGAATTTTTGGAGTTACAAAAGTATTCGAAATAGTCAGATTGCTACACACTGTTCTGTTTTGACAGATTCTGTTTTCTTTGTGTTGTATGCTTATTTTGATGGCTCTATGGTTTTCTTTGATGAGCTTTTGCCATAGAAAAGTTGGAATACCATAGATATAATACAAAAACAAAATATGAGTTGGTTTGATACAACACTTATAGTAGTAGTTTATTATTCTTATACTAACGGATCTCATGAAGGTTTGTTGAGTTTTGTGTGATCGAAGTTTTCAAGTTTTGGGTTACCTTATGATGGATGAAGGAAGGATGGAAGAGCCTAAGATTGGGGATGCCCCGGAATACCAAGCTATTATCCAAAAATGAGAAACCAACTAAGCTTGGGGATGCCCCCGAGTGGCATCCCTGCTTTCTTCCAACAACTATCGGTATTTTACTCGAGACTATATTTTTATTCGTCACATGATATGTGTTTTGCTTGGAGCCTCTTGTATGATATGAGTCTTTTCTTGTTTTATTTTGTGTTTTAAGTCATCAATCCTTGCTGTACACACCTATTTGAGAGAGCCAAAATTATGTCATGACTTGTTAGAATTGCTCTCTATGATTCACTTAAATCTTTTATGAGCTAGGACTTGCTCTAGTGCTTCACTTATATCATTTTGAGCATGGTGTGCTTAGTAATTTTGAATAAATGCTCTCTTGCTTCACTTAGATTTATTTGAGAGTTAGTAAATTTTTAAGAAATTCTTTGTTGCTTCACTTAAATTATTTTGAGAGAAAGAAATATTATGCTCATGATCTTCACTTATATTTGTTTGAGCTTATGAAAAGCAACACATGAAAATCAGTCCCAAAGTGATAGGTATCCAAGAAGGATAAAGAAAAGAAAAAAGTCATGAAGATCATTGGATAAAATAAACATGATTCTTAGTAATAGTTTTGAGATATGATGGTGTGATATGTGAGTTATGTTGATGAGTAATTATGCTCTAGTAGGAATATTGGTGTTAAGGTTTGTGATTCCCGAAACATGCACGTGTAGTCTCTCATTATGCTATGATGTTGGAGCATTATTTATTTTTGATTGTCTTCCTTATGAGTGGCGGTCGGGGACGAGCGATGGTCTTTACCTACCAATCTATCCCCCTAGGAGCATGCGTAGTAGTACTTTGCTTCGAGTGTTAATAAACTTTTGCAATAAGTATATGAGTTCTTTATGACTAATGTGAGTCCATGGATTATACACACTCTTACCTTTTCGGAAGTTGCTAGCCTCTATGGTACCGTGCATTGCCCTTTCTCACATTGAGACGTGGTGCAAACTTCGCAGGTGCATCCAAACACCGTGATATGATACGCTCTATCACACATAAGCCGCATTATATCATCCTCAAAACAGCCACCATACCTACCTATTATGGCTTTTCCATGGCCATTCCGAGATATATTACCATGCAACATCCACCACATCCGTTTGATGACTTGAGCATTTATTGTCATATTGCTTTGCTTGATCATATAGCTGACATAGTGTTTGTGGCTCAGCCACCGTTCATCATTTTTCATACATGTTACGCTACATCATTGCTAGAGGCATTCATATAGAGTCATACTTGTCATAGGTATCGAGTTGTAATTTTTATTTCTTTTGAGTTATAAGTAAATAGAAGTGTGATGATCATCATTATTCATTTTTAGAGTAATGCCCCAGTGAGGAAAGGATGATGAAGACTATGATTCCCCCACAAGTCGAGATAAGACTCCGGACAATAAGAGAAAAAGAAAAGAAAAAAAGGGCGGGAAAGAAACAAAAAGAAAAAAGGGAAAAATAAACAAAGAGAGAAGGGGCATTGCTAGTATCTTTTACCACACTTGTGCTTCAATGTAGCACCATGTTTTTCATATGGAGAGTCTCCTATGTTGTCACTTTCATATACTAGTGGGAATTTTTCAATATAGGATTAGATGCACACCCACTTAGTTTTCATATTGAGCTTTCATACACTTATAGCTCTTAGTGCATTCGTTGCATGTCAATCCCTACTCCTCACGTTGATATCGATTGATCGGCATCTCCATAGCCCGCTGGTTAGCCGCATCGATGTGAGAATTTCTTACTTTTTGTCTTCTCTGTATTTACCCCTATCATCATACTCTATTCCACCCGTAGTGCTATATCCATGCCTTGCGCTCATGTATTGCGTAAGAGTTAAAAAGCTGAAGCGCGTTAAAAAGTACGAACCAATTGCTCGGCTTGTCATCGGAGTTGTGCATGATAAATACTTTGTGTTAAGAAGACAGAGCATGACAAGACTATATGATTTTGTAGGGATAACTTCTTTTAGCATTGATATTTTGGAAGACATGGTTGCTTGTTGATATGCTTGAGTATCTAAATTATTATGTCAAAACTAGACTATTTATTTGAATCACATAAAAGTCCAATTGTCCATGCTATAAAGAAAAGAATATGATATGACATGTTAAACAAAACTCCACATCAAATATTCTGTTTTTATCACTTACCTACTCGTGGATGAGTAGGAGTTAAGCTTGGGGATGCTAATACATCTCCAACATATCTATAATTTTTGATTGTTTCATGCTATTATATTATCAATCTTGGATGTTTTATAATCATTTTGTAGTCATTTTATATCATTTTTTGGTACTAACCTATTAACATAGTGCAAAGTGCCAGTTCCTGTTTTTTCTGTGTTTTTTACATCGCAGAAAATCAATATCAGACGGAGTCCAAATGCCACAAAACTTTACGGAGATTTTTTATGGACCAGAAGGAACAAGTTGGGCCCTGGTTGCACCTGGGGGAGTCCCGAGGAGGGGACAACCCACCAGGGCACGCCAGGAGGCCCAGGCGCACCCTGGTGGGTTGTGCCCACCTCGGGTGCCCCCCGGACCGCCTCTTTGCTATACAAATACCCAAATATTCCCCAAATCCTAGGGGAGTCAACGAAATATTCATCCAGCCACAGCAGAGTCTAGAACCACCAGATCCAATCTAGACACCATCTCGGGTGGGGTTCACCGCCTCCATTGGTGCCTCTCCGATGATGCGTGAGTAGTTTTTGTAGACCTTCGGGTCCGTAGTTAGTAGCTAGATGGATTCATATCTCACTCTTGATTCTCAATACAATGATCTCTTGGAGATCCATATGATGTAACTCTTTTTGCGGTGTGTTTGTTGGGATCTGATGAACTTTAAGTTTATGATCAGTCATATCTTTTTATATCCATGAAAGTTATTTGAGTTTCCTTGATCTCTTATATGCATGATCTCTTATAGCCTCGTATTTATTCTTCGATATTTGTTTTTTTTTCAACTCGATCTATTTATCTTGCAATGGGAAGAGGTGCCCGGTAGTGGGTTCGATCTTACGGTGCTTGATCCCAGTGACAGAAAAGGGAACCGACATGTATGTATCATTCCTACTAAGGATAAAAAGACAGGATCTATATCTGTGCAATTGATAAATGGATCTTGTCTACATCATGTGATCGTTCTTATTGCATTACTCCGTTTTTCCATGAACTTAATATAGTAGATGCATGCTGGATAGCGGTCGATGTGTGGAGTAATAGTAGTAGATGTAGGCAGGAGTCGGTCTACTAATCTTGGACATGATGCCATATGTAATGATCATTGCCTGGATATTGTCATAATTATTTGAGGTTCTATCAATTGCCCAACAGTAATTTGTTTACCCACCGTTTGCTATTTTTCTCGACAGAAGCCACTAGTGAAACCTATGGCCCCCGGGTCTTCTTCCTCATATATTTGCTTGCGACATACTTTTCCTTTGCATTTTATTCAGATATATTAAACAAAAAATACAAAATACTTTGCTGCAGTTTATTTTATTTGTGATCTATTATTCCAATCTGCTACAATTTTCTGGCATCGTTACCCGAAAGGGATTGACAACCCCTTTAACACGCCGGGTTGCGAGGTGTTGTTATTTGTGTGCAGGTGTTGTTTACATTGTGTTTCTTGGTTCTCCTACTAGTTCGATAACCTTGGTTTCTCCACTAAGTGAAATACCTACCATCGATGTGCTGCATCATCCCTTCCTCTTTGGGGAAATACCGACATAGTCCTAGCAGACAAGAGCTTTTCTGGCGCTATAGTCAGAGAGCGATCAACCCCCGAGGCCCGAGGGCGGCACTCCGGAGACTCCACGGCGTGTACAGCCCAACTCATTATTACGTGAGAGTGTCACGAGTGGAGAACTTCATAGGCACTAGGCCTTGCTTCATGGGTAGAACTTCCGGAGGTGCTGGATGTTCCAAGCATTCTGGATGGGGATCCCGTCCTGCGTCTCCAGGCGCGCAGCGCCAGTCTTGGAGATGCGGTCTATCCTAAACGGCCCCTCCCACATGGGCAAGAGCTTATGTAGCCCTTCCCTGGAGAGCACCTGCCTCAGGACAAGATCGCCCACCTCAAGCGTCCTGGAGCGGACGCTGCAGCGGTGGTACCACCGCAGTGCCTGCTGGTACCTTGCTGCATGGAGCGAGGCTTGGCGGCGGCGTTCCTCCCCTAGTGTCACATCCCTAGCTTCTGGTTTGCTCTGAGCTAGCTAGTCATGTGTTGCATCATGTTTAAATTTTGCCTAAAATTGAAATGGGGATGTTCAAACCCTAGCATTAAATCAACTCAACTAGGGTGAATTAAAATCTTTTCAATAAACCCAAAAGGTTCCTAAGAAAAGTTCATGATTTTTGGTTAAGGTGGAAACCTCTGCCAAAAATGATGAATATATTCTTAGGTCATTTTTGGATTTTTGAATTAAATCATATTGTATTTGACTTTGGGCATTTAAATACTATAAATAATTTAAATGTTCAAATAAATGTTGGAAATTGTTAAGGGTCACTGAAATAATTCAGAAAGCACCCATAATTGTTTCCAGGATTTTATTAAATGATTTGGTATTTTAAATCAAATCAAAAACAAAATAACAGAAATAGAAAAGAAATAAAAGAGAGAGAGAGAAGGAAGTTACCTGGCGCCCACTTACCTGGGCCAGCACGGCCCAGCCCATCTCCACTTCCCCCCCCCCTGTCGTCTTCCTCTGCCAGTAGGCAGAGGCGAGGCGTGGCGCGCGCCCGAGAGGCCTCGGCCACCTCCTGCTTCCCCCTGGCCACCTCCTGCTTCCTCCTCGACGCCCCGGAGACGCCACGCACCTCCCTGCCTCTCTCCCTCACTCTCCCGCGTCCTCATCCTCTCCCCTGGACTTCTCTCTCACTCGCCCGAACGGAGCCGCCGCCACCGACGAGCTCCCTCGCGGCCACCGCCACCCCCTAGCCTCGCCGATGCGCTCAAAGGCTCCGCCTCGACCCCCTCTTTCTCCCCACCGAGCCACAAGGCCCCGGACGTGCCGCAACACCGCCCTCGATGTCTTCTTCAACCTCGGGACCGCCGGCCATCTTCGTCAAATTCATCGGCTCCGGACCGTCCCCGACCTCGCCGAGCGCCCCCTCGTCATCGCCGTGAGCCACTGACCTTCTCCCCTAACTCAGCATGCTCTCCTCCGTGCCGTAGCGCCGTTCCCCACGAGCACCGAAGCCACCGTCCGCCATTGCTGCTGCACGCATAGCCTCCGTGCTCCCCTGGCTCACTGTGCTGCTCTTAGTGCTCCCCATGTCTAGCAGGTGCTGCCCAGCCTCTCCATTTGCTCACTGATGCACCGTAGTGACGCGCCCGAGCACCACCGAACACCATCGCCGCCAAAGCTCGTCGCCGGCATGAGTTCCGGCAACCCCACGACCTCCCACTTGGTCCTCTGGATGCGCGAGAGCAAGGGCCATCCCCTGGTGCCCTCAGCGCGCCAAGCTGACGCCTCTAGCGTAAGTCCGGCGTGCCCCCGCCGTGTCCTGTGGTCGCCGCCGGCTGGTCTCCGGTGGCTGACGTGGCACCATTAGTTTAGGTGCTAATCGCATTTAGTCAGTGTCGCGTGTCGATGACATATGGGCCCCACGCCCTTAACTAACCACGGTTTAACCCCTGTTTAGTTTAAGTTAACCACAGTGGCCCCACGCGTCGGAGTTGACCTAGCTGACGTGGCCGTTGACCGGTCCCACCTGTCAGTGAGTTAAACAACCCTATGTCACTGACGTGTGGCCCCCACACGTCAGGTTTGACCAGCAGCAGTGTCTGTTGACCTGCTGACGTCACGGTGACGCACTGCTGACGCAGTAAATGTTTTCTGGAATTTAAATAATTCTTAAATGATTTATTATTTCCAGAAAATGCCTAAAACTTCTAAAATTCATAGAAATTCAACCGTAACTCCAAATTAAATAATTTATATATGAAAAATTATCAGAAAAATTCAAGGAATCCATCTGTACCATTCTCATGCATGTTTGAACAATGTTTGTCCTCTGTTTTGGACAAAACAAATAAAGGGCATTTAAATAATCATATATGGAGTTGGAAATTGAATCATGTGTTCAAACCAACTTCATTTAAATCATAGCTAGATGCATTAGCCCAAAACACATTCATATTGCCATGTCATAGCATGCATCATATTGTGCATTGCATTGATCGTGTTTCCTCTGTGTTTGCCGGTATTTGTCCCCTCTCGATAGACGTGATACCGATGATGTGATCGTTGACACTGATGAAGACTCAATGCTATCTTCAGAAGTGCCAGGCAAGCAAAACCCCCTTGTTCATTCCGATACAATCCTACTCTCTCGCTCCTGCTCTCTTTTAATGCATTAGGACAACAACGATTCAACTGTTACTTGCTGCGGTAGCTGAACCCCTTTATCCTTTGCATGACCTGTCATTGCCACAATAAATAGATGAAACCCACTAGCATGAGTAGGAGTTGTTTGAGCCCTGTTGTGCCTACTCATTCATGTTTGTTTGTCATGCCTGCTACTGCTTAGAGTTGAGTCAGGTCTGATTCATCGGGGATGAATCAGAGGTGTGTGAACATGTCCTACTGTGTGTGAGCTAAGTGTGTGAACACGATTTGGTAAAGGTAGCGGTGAGAGGCCATGTAGGAGTACATGGTGGGTTGTCTCATTGCAGCCGTCCTCAGGAACTGAGTTCTGTGTTTGTGATCCATGATTCAGCTACTACCATACATTGGGCCCTGAAATATGACCCCGCTCGACTTCTTATTCACCCTTGTCCTCTGTCCAGGAGTTGCAAGTAGTTTCTGGTGTTTGTAGCTTACTGGAGGCCGCTGACCGTAGGGGTGGGCTGTGATGCGGTAGGTACGTGGCACGGTGTACTGGATGCCCGTTTGGTGTCTCGGGAACCCTGTTCACATCGTTTGGGGCTGTGAGCGAAACTCCGGCCGGATCTCCTCATGGATGGAACCCGAATAGGCAATAAACCTGGACTAGAGACTTAGGTGTTTAGGTAGGTCGTGGTCTACACCCACGTCGGCTTTCGCTTGAAGTCTGTCGAGCACATGTCGTGTGCAGACGCTAAGTGGTGGAAACATGTATGAAGAAGTACACCCCTGCAGGGTTAACATCATCTATTCGAATAGCCGTGTCCGCGGTAAAGGACTTCTGGGTTGCTTATATCAGTTCATAGACAAGTGAAAGTGGATACTCTAAAATACGCAAGATAAGCATGAGTGCTATGGATGGCGTTCTCGTAGGGAGACGGGAGCGGATCCATAGTGGTGTATTGATATGGTGAATATGTGGACTCGTGTGCGCCACCTCAAAGAGTCGCTTGCAGTCGTAGTTCAGGATAGCCACCGAGTCAAAGCTGGCTTGCTGCAGTTAAACTCCACCACCCCCTTTGTTGATAATGATGCATATGTAGTTAGTTCTGATGTAAGTCTTGCTGGGTACATTTGTACTCACGTTTGCCTATTTTATGTTTTTGCAGAGAGACTTCGGTCTCACTAGTAGTTTCGTGTGGACTTCGACGTTTAGCTTGTTACCTCAGCTATGATCTTGTGCCTCGGCAGGATCTGATAGATAGTCAGGCTTCTCAGCCTTTTTCATTTATAGATGTCTGTACCCAGACATGATAGCTTCCGCTTGTGCTTTGACTTGTATGCTCTGATTGTTGGGTCATAAGACCCATGTTTGTAATATCTCGCTCCTCGGAGCCTATTGTATATTTACTTGTGTCGTAGAGTCAGGTTGTGATGCCTTGTTGTATTTGCACATATCGAGCATATTGTGTGTATGATTGAAATGCTTGGTATGTGTGGGATCTAACTATCTAGTTGTTTATCCTTAGTAGCCTCTCTTACCGGGAAATGTCTCCTAGTGTTTCACTGAGCCATGGTAGCTTGCTACTGCTCCGGAACACTTAGGCTGGCCGACATGTGTCCTTCTTCGTTCCTGTGTCTGTCCCTTCGGGGAAATGTCACGCGATGAATACCGGAGTCCTGTTAGCCCGCTACAGCCCGGTTCACCGGAGTCCTGCTAGCCCAGTGCTACAGCCTGGATTCACTCGCTGATGACCGACACATTCGATGTTGGGTCATGGATGCTTGTCCCTGTAAGTCTGTGCCACTTTGGTTTTACGACTAGCCATGTTAGCCCGGGCTCCTTATCTTATGGATGCTAGCGACACTGTCATATACGTGTGCCAAAAGGCGCAAACGGTCCCGGGCAAAGGTAAGGCGACACCCGTGGGAATACCGTGCGTGAGGCCGCAAAGTGATATGAGGTGTTACATGCTAGATCGATGTGGCATTGAGTCGGGGTCCTGACACCTAGCATGAGGTCCATCCCCCACATGGCGTCCTGGCGTGCCTCGTCAAACGCGAGGACCCGCCGGACCAATGCTTGACCTCATGAGGGAGAACCGCGTCGGCTCCGTAGACGAGGAAGAACGGAATCTTGCCCGTTGGCTTGGTGGCAGTGGTGTGGATGGACCACAACATGGACTGGAGCTCGTTATGCCAGCCCCTGCCGCAGGCCTCAAGCTTTTTCTTGAAGGTCCTTGTCTTGAGGCCTCTCAAGACCTCCACATTGGCGCACTCAGCTTGGCCGTTACTTCTGGGATATGCCACTAAGGCATAGCATATCTGCGTTCCAAGGTTAGCACAATATGTTTTGAAGAGATTGCTAGTGAACTGCAAGCCGTTGTTGGTGATGATGCGATTAGGTACTCCGAACCGGCTCACGAGGCCATTGATGAACTTGACCGCGGAGCCGACTTGGATGGTGCGGACAGCTTCCAACTCTGCCCACTTAGTGAATTTGTCGATGGCGACGTAGAGGTAGCGGTAACACCCAGGCGCTCAAGGGAATGGACCCAGGATATCTAGCCCCCAGACCACAAATGGCCATGATAGCGGGATAGTCTGGAGGCCCTGAGCAGGCTGGTGGATTTGCTTGGCGTGGAACTGGTAGGCCTCATAGGATCTCACCAGCTCGGCTGCGTTGTTGAGTGCCGTGGGCCAGTAGGACCCGCTGCGGAACACCTTGCCCACAAGCGTGCGCAACGACGAGTGGTACCCGCAATCTCCGCCGTGTATGTCAGCTAGCAGTTCGCGCCCCTACTCCCTAGAGATGCATCACAAGGAAACATCATTTGGTCATTTTTGATATAGCTCACCGTCCTAAATGCAGTACGCTGTAGCCTGTCGGGCCACGTGTTCCGTGTCCTCCTAATTCTTTGGCAGTGTTCCTTGCATCAGGTATGCCCTGAACTCCTCGGTCTAGCTCCCCTCCTGGGGCTCGAGCGCCAGGAGCAGGCGCGCTCCTGAGGTTAGACCACAGGCGGGGGCTCTCGAGGCTGGCAGCGGGGGAAGCTCCTCCTAAGGCGGTGCAGGCTACGCAGCCGGGGGGTCACTGGGGGCTTGAAGACTCGCTCCTCGAAGACACCAGGCTCTTGGGGCTGGCGCCTTGACGCCCTTTTGGCAATATCGTCCACTTCCTTGTTTTTGCCGCATGGCACATGCTGCAGTTCCAAGCCCAAGAATTGCTTCTCCATCTTGCGTACCTTCGCGGGGTATGCCTCCATGTGATCGTCCTTTGTCTCATCCACCTTGTTGGAAAAGTTGACGAGCAGCTGAGAGTCGCCCTTGATGGTGAGGCTCTTTACCCCCAAGGTTGCCATAGCCTTGAGGTCGGCGATCAATCCTTCGTACTCCACGATGTTGTTTGAGACCTTCTCACCCCGCTGGAAGCAGAGCTCCACGATGTAGTAGATCTTGTCCTAGGTGGGTGAGATGAGTACTGCTCCAGGCCCCACGCCCTGGCGCGCGAATGCGCTGTCGAAGTACATGAGCCAGCCATCCGGTGCTTCGCTCCCTTGCAAGAGAGACCGATCCTCGCATGCTTTGGGCCCTGGAGCGCCAGTCCATTCCACCATGAAATCGGTGTGCGTGGCTCCCTTGACCCTGGTGGTGTTGAACTCCAGCTGGAAGGCCTGCAGCTTGATGTTCCATTCGGCAACCCTTCCCGCAGCATTGGGGCTCTGGAGTACCCTCCCCAGTGGGTACGCTGAGACGACCTTGATGGGGTGGCCTTGTAAGTAGCGATGCAGCTTGCGCGAGGCCATGAGGAGCGTGAGCAGAAGCTTCTACGGCATGGGATAGCGTTCCCTTGCATCCCGTAGCACTCTGCTGATGAAGTACACCAGGTGCTCGACGAGGGCGGGATCATCGATTGGGTCTGAGGTCTCCGGAGGTGGGGACGCCTCCTGAGGCCGTGGGAACTCACGAGCTTGGTTGTCCATTGCGTCCCCCGCAGTCTCAGGAGTGTCGTCCTGTGGGGCCTGGTCATCTGTTGGCGCCGCTGTGGCTTCAGGGGCGGCGTATCAGTGGGGCGCCATCCCCACCATAGGTGCGGCCTTGTGTGCCAGACCCTTAGCCTGGCGCTCCTCCCGGATGGCCACCAGTGCTGCGCTGGCGGAATGAGGCGTGGTGGCCAGGTAAAGTACCAGGGGCTCGAGGGGACGAGGCGCCACCATCACCGGTGGGATGGTCAGGTATCTCTTGAGGTCTTGAAATGCCGTGTCGGCCTCTGGGGTCCACTCGAATGGGCCCTTCTTCTTCATTAGGATGAAGAACGGGAGGGCGTGCTCCCACAGCTTGGAGATGAAGCGCCCCAATGAGATCACGCGGCCCACGAGTTTTTGCATTTCCTTGAGAGTATGCGAAGGGCTCATCTCTTCTATTGCTTTGACCTTCTCTGGGTTCGCCTCGATCCCCCTGTGCGACATGAGGAAACCCAGCAGCTTGTCGGAGGGGAAGCGGAACACACATTTCTCCGGGTTGAGCCGCAGATCTACCTTGCGCAGGCTGGCAAAAGTCTCCTCCAAATCCTGAATGAGGGTCCTGGCCTCCCGAGATTTTACCACAATGTCATCGACATAGGCCTCAGCATTCTTCCCGAGCTGTTGGCCTAGGGCGATGTGCATCAGCCATTGAAAGGTTGCCCCAGTATTTCGCAGTCCGAATGGCATGCAGGTGTAGCAGTACACCCTGCATGGGGTCAAGGAGGCCGTCTTCCCTACGTCTTCCAACGTCATCTTGATCTAGTGGTAACCTGAGAAGGCATCTAGGAAACATAACAGGTCGCACTCGGCGGTGGAGTCGATGATCTGATCGATGCACGGAAGCGGGAACAGGTCCTGAGGGCATGCCTTGTTTAGGTTGGTGATGTTGATGCACATGTGTTCCTTTCCGCCCTTCTTAGGCACGACGACGGGCTTTGCCAGCCACTCTGGGTACTGGACCTCGCGGATGACACCCACCGCCTGTAGCTTGTGAGCTTCCTGGATGATGAAGGACTGTTTCTTTGTGGATTGTCGCCGTGCCTTCTGCTTCATAGGGCGCACATTGGGGCACACCCTCAAGTGGTGCCCGATTACTCCCCTTGGGACCCCCACCATCTGCTTGGGCTCCCAAGCGAATACTTTCTTGTTCGCGTGTAGGAATTTCACTAGTGCCTCTTCTTGGTCCGCGTCGAGGTCGGCGCTGATACGTCTCCGTGGTATCTACTTTTGCAAACACTTTTGCCCTTGTTTTGGACTCTAACTTGCATGATTTGAATGGAACTAACCCGGACTGACGCTGTTTTCAGGAGAATTGCCATGGTGTTATTTATATGCAGAAACAAAAGTTCTCGGAATGACCTGAAACTTCACGTAGATTATTTTTGGAAATAATAAAAAATACTGGCAAAAGATCAATACCAGGGGGCCCACACCCTAGCCACGAGGGTGGGCGATACATCCATTTTGCATCATGCTTTTATATCGATATTTATTGCATTATGTCACAATACTTATGGCTATTCTCTCTTATTTTACAAGGTTTACATAAGGAGGAAGAATGCCGGCAGCTGGAATTCTGGGCTAGAAAAGGAGCAAATATTAGAGACCTATTCTGCACAACTCCAAAAGTCCTAAAACTCCACGGAATATCTTATAATAAATAATGAAAAATCCTCGCCAAAGATGAAGACCAGGGGGCCCACACCCTGTCCACGAGGGTGGGGGGCGCCCCCACCCCTAGGGCGCGCCCCCTACTTCGTGGGCCCCCTGGTGGCTATCTGATGACCATCTTCTGCTATATGAAGTCTTTCGATGAGAAAAAAGACAGAAGCAACCTTTCGGGACGAAACTCCGCCGCCACGAGGCGGAACCTTGGTGGAACCAATCTAGGGCTCCGACGGAGCTGTTCTGTCAGGCCAACTTCCCTCTCGGAGGGGGAAATCATCGCCATCGTCATCACAAACGCTCCTCTCATCAGGAGAGGGCAATCTCCATCAACATCTTCACCAGCACCATCTCATCTTAAAACCCTAGTTCATCTCTTGTATCCAATTCTTGTCTCCAAGTCCGGGATTGGTGCTAGTAGGTTGCTAGTAGTGTTGATTACTCCTTGTAGTTGATGCTAGTTGGTTTATTTGGTGGAAGATCATATGTTCAGATCCTTTATGCATATTATTACCCCTCTGATTATGAACATGAATATGCTTTGTGAGTAGTTACGTTTGTTCCTGAGGACAAGGGAGAAGTCTTGCTATTAGTAGTCATGTGAATTTGGTATTCGTTCGATATTTTGATGAGATGTATGTTGTCTAGCCTCTAGTGGTGTTATGTGAACGTCGACTACATAACACTTCACCATTATTTGGGCCTAGAGGAAGGCATTGGGAAGTAATAAGTAGATGATGGGTTGCTAGAGTGACAGAAGCTTAAACCCTAGTTTATGCATTGCTTCATAAGGGGCTGATTTGGATCCATATGTTTCATGCTATGGTTAGGTTTACCTTAGTACTTTTGTTGTAGTTGTGGATGCTTACAATAGAGGTTAATCATAAGTGGGATGCTTGTTCAAGTAAGAACAACACCCAAGCACCGGTCCACCCACATATCAAATTATCAAACTACCGAACGCGAATCATATGAACGTGATGAAAACTAGCTTGACGATATTCCCATGTGTCCTCGGGAGCGCTTTTCCTTATATAAGAGTTTGTCCAGGCTTGTCCTTTGCTACAAAAAGGATTGGGACACCTTGCTTCATTTTATTTACTTGTGTCACTTGTTGCTCGTTACAAATTATCTTATCACAAAACTATCTGTTACCACTTATTTTAGTACTTGCGGAGAATACCTTGCTGAAAACCGCTTATCACTTCCTTCTGTTCTTTGTTGGGTTCGACACTCTTACTTATCGAAAGGACTACGATAGATCCCCTATACTTGTGGGTCATCAAGACTCTTTTCTGGCGCCATTGCTGGGGAGTGAAGCGCCTTTGGTAGGTGGAATTTGGTAAGGAAAAATTTATATAGTGTGCTGAAATTTACTATCACTTGTTACTATGGAAAGTAATCCTCTGAGGGGCTTGTTCGGGGTATCTTCACCCCAACTAGTAGAGCAAAGAGTTGCTCCTCAACTTACTGAACCTATTGAAAATGAAATTCCTTTTGAGTTTCCTTCGGGTATGATAGAAAAACTGCTAGCTAATCCTTTTACAGGAGATGGAACAAAGCATCCTGATGAACACCGATGATGTTGCTAATAAGAAGGTCTTCCCTTTATCTTCGAAGGGAGACACATTGACATGATATAGGCTATGTGATGACATGAGATCATGGAACTATAGAAGATTGAAATTGGAATTTCATCAAAAGTATTACCCTATGCATCTTGTTCATCATGATCGCAAATATATATATAATTTTTGGCCTCGCGAAGGAGAAAGCATCACTCAAGCTTGGGGAGGCTGAAATCAATGTTATATTCATGCCCCAATCATGAGCTCCCAAGAGAAACAATTCTTCAAAAAAATTATGCTCGGCTTTCTGAAAATAATCGCACCATGTTCGATACTTCTTGTGCTGGCTCTTTTATGATGAAGACTATTTGATTTAGATGGGATTTATTGGATAGAATTAAACGCAACTCTAAAGATTGGGATCTCGACGAAGGTAAGGACTCAAGTATGACACCTAAGTTTGATTATGTTAAATCTTTTATGGATACCGATATTTTTCGTAAGTTTTGCACTAAATATGGACTTGATTCTGAGATAGTAGCTTCTTTCTGTGAATCTTTTGCTACTTATGTTGATCTCCCCAAGGAGAAGTGGTTTAAATATCATCCTCCCATAGAAGTAAAAGTAACTGCACCCATTAAAGTTGAAGAAAATACTATCACTTATAGTGATCCTATTGTTCCTACATCTTATGTTGAGAAACCACCTTTCCCTGTTAGAATAAAGGATCATGCTAAAGCTTTAACTATGGTTCGTAAAAGCAATATTAGAACTTATAGACCTCCTGAGCAAGTTAAAGTATAACCTAATATTGCTATTGTTAAAGATCTCTTGGCTGGTAATATTGATGGGCATGTTATTCAGTTCTGTGGTGAAACTGCTAGAATTGCTAAACCTTGTGGTAAAGATAAACATAGACCTGAGGTAGGCGTGCTTGTTATTTTTGTTAAAATAGGAGATCATTGTTATCATGGCTTATGTGATATGGGTGCTAGTGCTAGTGTTATACCTTATGACTTGTATAAAGAAATCAAGCATGAAACTGCACCTGCTGAGTTAGAAGATATTGATGTCACAATTAAACTTGCCAATAGAGATACTATTTCAGCAGTGGGAATTGTTAGAGATGTTGAAGTCTTGTGCGAGAAAACTAAATATCCTGCTGATTTCCTTGTTCTTAGTTCCCCACAAGATAGCTTTTGTCCCATTATATTTGGTAGACCCTTCTTGAACACTGTTAATGCTAAGATAGACTGTGAAAAGAATGTTGTTACTATTGGCTTGGATGATATGATTCATGAGTTTAATTTCTCTAAATTTAGTAAACAACACCGTGAAGAAGAATTGCCTAGTAAGGATGAAATTATTGGTCTTGCTTCTATTGCCGTACCTCCTAGTGATCCTTTAGAACAATATTTGCTAGACCATGAGAATGATATGTTTATGAATGAAAGAAGGGAAATAGATGAAGTATTCTTTAAACAGGAACCTATTCTGAAACACAACTTGCCTGTTGAAATCCTAGGGGATCCCCCTCCACCTAAGGGTGATCTCGTGTTTGAGCTTAAACCATTGCCTGATAATCTTAAATATGCTTATCTTGATGAAAAGAAGATATATCCTGTTATTATTAGTGCTAACCTTTCAGAGCATGAAGAAGAAAGATTATTGAAAACTCTGAAGAAGCACCGTGCTGCTATTGGATATACTATTGATGATCTTAAGGGCATTAGTCCCACTCTATGTCAACATAAAATAAATTTGGAAGTAGATGCCAAACCAGTTCGTGATCCTCAACGATGTCTGAATCCTAAAATGAAAGAAGTGGTGAGAAAAGAAATACTAAAGCTTCTGGAGGCAGGTATAATTTATCCTGTTGCTGATAGTCAGTGGGTAAGTCTTGTTCATTGTGTCCCTAAGAAGGGAGGTATTACTGTTGTTCCTAATGATAAAGATGAATTGATTCCACAAAGAATTATTACAGGTTATAGGATGGTAATTGATTTTTGCAAATTAAATAAGGCTACTAAGAAAGATCATTACCCCTTACCTTTTATCGATCAAATTCTAGAAAGATTATGCAAACATACACATTATTGCTTTCTAGATGGTTATTCTGGTTTCTCTCAAATACATGTGTCGGCTAAAGATCAATCAAAGACTACTTTTACATGCCCTTTTGGTACTTTTGCTTATAGACATATGCCTTTTGGTTTATGTAATGCACCTGCTACCTTTCAAAGATGCATGATGGCTATATTCTCTGACTTTTGTGAAAAGATTTGTGAGGTTTTCATGGACGACTTTTCCGTCTATGGACCTTCTTTTGATGATTGCTTGAGCAATCTTGATCGAGTTTTGCAGAGATGTGAAGAAACTAATCTTGTCTTGAATTGGGAAAAGTGCCACTTTATGGTTAATGAAGGTATTGTCTTGGGGCATAAAGTTTCTGAAAGAGGTATTGAAGTTGATAAAGCCAAGGTTGATGCTATTGAAAAGATGTCATGTCCCAAGGACATCAATGGTATAAGAAGTTTCCTTGGTCATGCCGGATTTTATAGGAGGTTCATTAAGGACTTCTCAAAAATTTCTCGGCCTCTGACTAATTTATTACAAAAAGATATACCATTTGTATTTTGATGATGATTGTGTAGCATTTGAAATATTTAAGAAAGCATTAGTCTCTGCACCTATTGTTCAGCCACCTGATTGGAATTTACCCTTTGAAATTATGTGTGATGCTAGCGATTATGCTATAGGTGTTGTTCTAGGGCAAAGAGTTGATAAGAAATTAAATGTTATCCATTATGCTAGTAAGACTCTTGACAATGCTCAAAGAAATTATGCTACTACTGAAAAAGAACTTTTAGCAGTTGTATTTGCTTGTGATAAGTTCAGACCTTATATTGTTGATTCTAAAGTAACTATCCACACTGATCATGCTGCTATTAAATATCTTATGGAGAAGAAAGATGCTAAACCTAGACTTATTAGATGGGTTCTCTTGCTACAAGAATTTGATTTGCATATTGTTGATAGAAAAGGAGCTGAGAACCCCGTTGCAGACAACTTATCTAGGTTAGAGAATGTTCTTGATGACCCACTTCCTATTGATGATAGCTTTCATGATGAACAATTAAATGCCATAAGTACTTCTCGTAATACTCCATGGTATTCTGATTATGCTAATTACATTGTTGCTAAATTCATACCACCTAGCTTCACATACCAACAAAAGAAAAAGTTTTTCTATCATTTGAGACATTACTTTTGGGATGACCCACATCTCTATAAAGAAGGAGTAGATGGTGTTATTAGACATTGTGTACCTGACCATGAATAGGAACAGATCCTACACAAGTGCCACTCCGAAGCTTATGGAGGACACCACGCGGGAGATAGAACTGCACATAGGGTATTGCAATCTGGTTTTTATTGGCCTACTCTCTTCAAGGATGCCCGTAAGTTTGTCCTATCTTGTGATGAATGTCAAAGAATTGGTAATATTAGTAGACGTCAAGAAATGCCTATGAATTATTCACTTGTTATTGAACCATTTGATGTCTGGGGCTTTGGTTATATGGGACCTTTTCCTGCCTCTAATGGATATACACATATTTTAGTTGCTGTTGATTACGTTACTAAGTGGGTAGAAGCTATTCCAACTAGTACTGCTGATCATAACACTTATATTAAAATGCTTAAAGAAGTTATTTTTCCGAGGTTTGGAGTCCCTAGATATTTAATGACTAATGGTGGTTCACATTTTATTCATGGTGCTTTCCGTAAAATTCTTGCTAAATATGACGTCAATCATAGAATTGCATCTCTGTATCACCCACAGTCTAGTGGTCAAGTAGAATTGAGTAATAGAGAACTCAAATTAATTTTTCAAAAGATGGTTAATAGGTCTAGAAAGAATTGGTCCAAGAAAGTTGATGATGCATTATGGGCCTATAGAACCGCATATAAAAATCCTATGGGTATGTCTCCGTATAAAATGGTATATGGAAAAGCATGTCACTTACCTCTCGAACTAGAACATAAGGCATATTGGGCTATTAAAGAGCTCAACTATGATTTCAAACTTGCCAGTGAGAAGAGGTTATTTGATATTAGCTCACTTGATGAATGGAGAACCAAAGCTTATGAAAATGCCAAGTTGTTTAAAGAAAAGGTTAAAAGATGGCATGACAAAAGGATACAAAAGCGTGAGTTTAATGTAGGTGATTATGTATTGCTATACAACTCTCATTTAAGATTTTTTGCAGGAAAACTTCTCTCTAAATGGGAAGGCCCCTATGTTATCGAGGAGGTCTATTGTTCCAGTGCCATAAAAATCAACAACTTCGAAGGCACAAATCCGAAGGTGGTAAATGGTCAAAAAATCAAACATTATATCTCAGGCAATCCCATAAATGTTGAAACCAATATTATTGAAACCGTAACCCCGGAGGAATACATAAGGGACACTTTCCAGAACGTTTCAGACTCCGAAAAGCAATAGGTATGTGGTACGGTAAGTAAACCGATTCCAAAACAGTTTTTAAGGCAATATTTATCCGTTTTGGAATATTTAGAAAAATAGAAAATTAAGAAGTAGTCCGGGAAGGACACGAGGGCCCCACAAGGGTGGAGGGCGCGCCCTAACCCCTGGGTACGCCCCTTACCTCGTGGGCACCTCGTGTGTCTTTCGGACTCTGTTTTCTTGCACGATATGTATTTTGGTCGGTAAAAATTCACTATATATTCTCCCGAAGGTTTTGACTCCCGTATCACGCAAATATCCCATGTTCTTGTTTTGGGCTGTTCTCTGTCAGGGTTGTCAAGGCCAGGCATCATGTCGTCCCCCTCCTCCAACAACAGTGACAAAGATGCTTGGTTAATGAAGATAGATCTGAAGAGGGAAGAACCCATGGAGATCAACAAGGATGAGGGATCAAGAAGGCCACGGAGAACCAAGCTCTGGCAACAGAAGACATCCTTCAACTTGATCACAACCTTCTTACCCCAACTGAGATCGAAGCCTTCCGGATGATTGAGGTAACTTGTATTCAAAACAAGTATCTCACAAGTGAAAATATTTTGTTGAAGGAGCATATCTTTGCACTCAAGGGCATTATTCGCATGCTAGAGGACCTCTTACGCTCGATGTGCGACTATCCATCACCTCCATCTTCACCAACAACAACAAAGGAGACATAATCACATGGGTATGGGCACTCCCCTTGGCAACTACCAAGCTTGGGGGAGGTGCCCGGTTATCGTATCACAATCACAACTCCTATCTTTACCGTTTTCCTCAGCTCGATCCTATTAGTAGTATTTTGATCTAGTAGAATAAAGTTTATGGCATGATCTAGTTTTATGTTTTGCATTATGATCTCTCTATGTAATCGAGTCCGTGATCTATAAAATAAAGATTAGTGTTGAGTCAAGGGCTTGATTTTCTTGCTATGATCTTGGGTGAATAAAAGAAAAGAGAAAAAGAATAAGAAGAAACAAAAGTTCATATTGGTCTTATTGAGAGTAATGACTTCACATAGGAAGAGTATGATGATTTAAAAGTTATTGGGAGTTGGCAGACATAGCTTTGGTCATCGTTGCAATTAATAGGAAGTAATAAGGAAAGAGAGGTTTCACATATAAATATATTATCATTGACATCTTTTATGATTGGGAGCACTCATTAAAATATGACATGCTAAAGAGTTGATATTGGACAAGGAAGACAACGTGATGAGTTATGTTTTCTTATATCTGAGGTAAAGTATGTTGTCATGGATCCTCCAACATGTTGAGCTTACCTTCCCCCCTCTTGCTAGCCAAATTCTCAGCACCACGTAGAGATACTACTTGTGCTTCCAAATACCCTTAAACCAGTTTTGCCATGAGAGTCCACCATATCTACCTATGGATTGAGTAAGATCCTTCAAGTAAGTTGTCATTGGTGCAAAGCAATAAAAAAATTGCTCTAAATATGTATGATTGATTGGTGTGGGAGAAATAAGCTTTATACGATCTTGTGATGTGGAAGTAATAAAAGCGACGGACTGCATAATAAAGAGTCATGGTGATCTTCACCTTTCCTTTTTCATTTTATCCTTTGGCAAGCCTAGCATGTTGGAAAGAACCTGATATATATATCCAATTGGATGCAGGGGGCATGAGTTATTATTGTTGACATTACCCTCGAGGTAAAAGGTTGTGGGGCGAAACTATAAGCCCCTATCTTTCTCTGTGTCCGATTAAAACTCCGTAACCACAAGTATTGCGTGAGTGTTAGCAATTATGAAGGACTAGATGATAGTTGAGTATGTGGACTTGCTTTTTAGCTTTGACATAGACTCTTTCTGATGTTATGATAAATTGCAATTGCTTCAATGACTGAGGTTATAGTTTGTTGGTTCTCAATAAGTTTTCTGATTCATACTTTTGCATTGTGAATAGATCATCACTTGAACATAAGTAATCATATGACAATATCTATATATGTTGCTGTTATGAGAATAATCATGATGCCTTCATGTCTGTATTTTATTTTTATCGATGCCTCTACCTCTAAACATGGGGACATATTTATTGTTATCGGCTTTCGCTTGAGGACAAGCAAGGTCTAAGCTTGGGGGAGTTGATATGTGCATTTTGCATCATGCTTTTATATAGATATTTATTGCATTATGGGTTGTTATTTCACATTATGTCACAATACTTATGGCTATTCTCTCTTATTTTACAAGGTTTACATAAGGAGGGAGAATGCCGGCAGCTGGAATTCTTGGCTAGAAAAGGAGCAAATATTAGAGACCTATTCTGCACAACTCCAAAAGTCCTGAAACTCCACATAATATCTTATAATAAATAATGAAAAATCCTCGCCAAAGATGAAGACCAGGGGGCCCACACCCTGTCCACGAGGGTGGGGCGCCCCCTAGGGCGCGCCCCCTACCTCGTGGGCCCCCTGGTGGCTCTCCGATGACCATCTTCTGCTATATGAAGTCTTTCGATGAGAAAAAACCCAGAAGCAACCTTTCGGGACGAAACTCCGCCGCCATGAGGCGGAACCTTGGTGGAACCAATCTAGGTCTCCGACAGAGCTGTTCTGCCAGGGAAACTTCCCTCCCGGAGGGTGAAATCATAGCCATTGTCATCACCAATGCTCCTCTCATTGGGAGAGGGCAATCTCAATCAACATCTTCACCAGCACCATCTCATCTTAAAACCCTAGTTCATCTCTTGTATGCAATTCTTGTCTCCAAGTCCGGGATTGGAGCTAGTAGGTTGCTAGTAGTGTTGATTACTCCTTGTAGTTGATGCTAGTTCGTTTATTTAGTGGAAGATCATATGTTCAGATCCTTTATGCATATTATTACCCCTCTGATTATGAACATGAATATGCTTTGTGAGTAGTTACATTTGTTCCTGAGGACAAGGGAGAAGTCTTGCTATTAGTAGTCATGTGAATTTGGTATTCGTTCGATATTTTGATGAGATGTATGTTGTCTAGCCTGTAGTGGTGTTATGTGAACGTCGACTACATAACACTTCACCATTATTTGGGCCTAGAGGAAGGCATTGGGAAGTAATAAGTAGATGATGGGTTGCTAGAGTGACAGAAGCTTAAACCCTAGTTTATGCGTTGCTTCGTAAGGGGCTGATTTGGATCCATATGTTTCATGCTATGGTTAGGTTTACCTTAATACTTTTGTTGTAGTTGCGGATGCTTGCAATAGAGGTTAATCATAAGTGGGATGCTTGTTCAAGTAAGAACAGCACCCAAGCACCGGTCCACCCACATATCAAATTATTAAAGTACCGAACGCAAATCATACGAACGTGATGAAAACTAGCTTGATGATATTCCCATGTGTCCTCGGGAGCGCTTTTCCTTATATAAGAGTTTGTCCAGGCTTGTCCTTTGCTACAAAAAGGATTGGGCCACCTTGCTGCACTTTATTTACTTTTTTCACTTGTTGCTCGTTACAAATTATCTTATCACAAAACTATCTGTTACCACTTATTTCAGTACTTGCAGAGAATACCTTGCTGAAAACCGCTTATCATTTCCTTCTGCTCCTCTTTGGGTTCGACACTCTTACTTATCGAAAGGACTACGATAGATCCCCTATACTTGTGGGTCATCAGTGGGGGGCGCGCCCCCCACCTCGTGGGCCCCTTGGATCTCCTCCGACCTCAACTCCAACTCTATATATTCATGTTCGTAGAGAGAAAATTAGAGAGAAAGATTCATCGCGTTTTACGATACGGAGCCGCCGCCAAGCCCTAAACTCTCTAGGGAGGGCTGATCTAGAGTCCGTTCGGGGCTCCGGAGAGGGGAATCCATCGCCATCGTCATCATCAACCATCCTCCATCACCGATTTCATGATGCTCACTACCGTGCGTGAATAATTCCATCGTAGGCTTGCTGGACGGTGATGGGTTGGATGAGATTTATCATGTAATCGAGTTAGTTTTGTTAGGGTTTGATCCCTAGTATCCACTATGTTCTAAGATTGATGTTGCTATGACTTTGCTATGCTTAATGCTTGTTAATAGGGCCCGAGTGCCATGATTTCAGATCTGAACGTATTATGTTTTCATCAATATATGATAGTTCTTGATCCTATCGTGCAAGTCTATAGTCACCTACTTTGTTTTATGATCCGGCATCCCCGAAGTGACAATAATCGGGACCACTCCCGGTGATGACCGTAGTTTGAGGAGTTCATGTATTCACTATGTGTTAATGATTTGGTCTGGTACTCTATTAAAAGGAGGCTTTAATATCCCTTAGTTTCCGCTAGGACCCCGCTGCCACGGGAGGGTAGGACAAAAGATGTCATGCAAGTTCTTTTCCATAAGCATGTATGACTATATTCGGAATACATGCCTACATTACATTGATGAATTGGAGCTAGTTCTGTGTCACCCTAGGTTATGACTGTTACATGATGAACCACATCCGACATAATTCTCTATCACCGATCCATTGCCTACGAGCTTTCCATATATTGATCTTCGCTTATTTACTTTTCCGTTGCTATTGTTACAATCATTACAAAATACCAAAAAAATTACCTTTGCTATCATTACGTTTTGCTACCATTACCACTACTATCATATTACTTTCCTATTAAATACCTTGTTGCAGATATTAAGTTTCCAAGTGTGGTTGAATTGACAACTCAGCTGCTAATACTTGAGAATATTCTTTGGCTCCCCTTGTGTCGAATCAATATATTTCGGTTGAATACTCTACCCTCAAAAATTGTTGTGATCCCCTATACTTGTGGGTTATCAAGACTATTTTCTGGCGCCGTTGCCAGGGAGCATAGCTCTATTCTTTGAGTCACTTGGGATTTATATCTGCTTATTATTATGAAGAACTTGAAAGGTCCAAGAACCAAGATTTATCCCTCAACTACGAGGGAAGGTAAGGAACTGCCATCTAGCTCTACACTTGATTCACCTTCTGTTTTGAGTAAGCTTGCGACACCTAAACCTACTTCTGTTATTAATTCTGATATGTCGCATATTATTGATGATGCCACTTCTGCTATGCATGATACTTATGATGAAACTACTTCTATGACTGATACTACTGTGCCACTTGGTGAATTTCTTGATGAACAACTCGCTTGGGCTAGAGAGAATGAAATTATTGAAACTGATAATACTGATCAAAGTGATTATGAAGGCTCTCCTAACAAATATGAATTACCTTTTGTGCCTGTGGGCTATGTTATAGATGAAGAAACTAAAGGAGACTTTCTTGCTTGCAATGATAGAAGTGATCTTAATAAATTATTAGCTCAGCTTAAACAAAAAACTCTGAATGCTAGAATGAAATATGATCCTGCTTATGCTACTTTACCTACCTTTGTTACTGATAAGGATTACGAATTCTCTATTGATCCTGAGATAATTACTTTCGTTGAACTGATCCTTTTTATGGCTATGAATCTAAAACTATTATGGCACATCTTACTAAATTAAATGATATAGCCACCCTGTTCACTAATGATGAGAGAACTCGCTACTTTTATATCCGTAAAATATTTCCGTTCTCATTAAAGGGTGATGCTAAGATATGGTTTAATTCTCTAGATCCTGGTTGTGTGAGTAGTCCCCAGGATGTGATTTATTACTTCTCTGCTAAATATTTTCCTGCTCATAAGAAACAAGCTGCCTTAAGGGATATATATAATTTTGTGCAAATTGAAGAAGAGAGTCTCCCACAAGCTTGGGGGAGGCTTCTCCAATTACTTAATGCTTTACCTGATTATCCTCTTAAGAAAAATGAAATACTTGATTTCTTTTATAATGGACTAACCGATGCTTCCAGAGATTACCTTGATAGTTGTGCTGGTTTGGTTTTCAGGGAAAGTACACCGGATGAAGCTGAAATTTTATTGAATAATATGTTGACAAATGAAAATAATTGGACACTTCCTGAGTCAGCTCCTGAGCCTATTCCTAAGCCAACTCCGAAGAAAAGAGGTGTTCTATTTCTCAGTCCTGAAGATATGCAAGAGGCAAAGAAATCCATGGAAGAAAAGGGTATTAAAGCTGAAGATGTTAAGAATTTACCTCCTATTGAAGAAATACATGGTCTTAATTTACCGCATGTCGAAGAAATGCATGGTTTTAATCTATCACCTGTTGAAGAAACACACGGTCTTGATAACCCGACACAGGTACTAAAGGTAACTTCTCTCTATAGATATGATAAAGCTGAAATCCCATTCACTAAGTTTGCTAGCCCATGCTTAGATGAGTTCGATAAATTTATGGTTAAGCAAGAAGACTTCAATGCTTATTTTGGTAGAGAATTAAAACGCAGTGCTGATATGCTTGAACACTTGGGTGATTATATGGCTAATGTCAAAGGTGAACTTAAACTTATTAGTAAACATGCTTCTATGCTTACCACTCAAGTAGAACAAGTACTTAAAGCTCAAAATGATTTGCTCAATGAATTGAATAGTAAGAATAATGACTATGCTGTTAGAGTGGCTACTAGAACTGGTAAAATGACTCAGGAACCTTTATATCCTGAAGGCCACCCTAAGAGAATTGAGAAAGATTCTCAGAGAAATAATATAGATGCACCTAGTCCTTCTAAAAGGAAGAAAAATAAAAATGATAGGACTTTGCATGCTTCTAGTGAACCTATTGCTGAAACACCTGAGAATCCAAATACTATTTCTATGTCTGATGCTGAAACACAATATAGTAATGAACCTGAAACTAGTGATGATGTTAATGATAATATTCATGATGATTCTCAACCTAGCAATGATAATGATATAGAAATTGAACCTGCAGTTGATCTTGATAACCCACAATCAAAGAATCAACGTTATGATAAGAGAGACTTTGTTCCTAGGAAACATGGTAAAGAAAGAGAACCATGGGTTAAAAAACCCATGCCTTTTCCTCCCAAACCATCCAAGAAAAAGGATGATGAGGATTTTGAGTGCTTTGCTGAAATTATTAGACCTATCTTTTTGTGTATGGGATTGACTGCTATGCTCAAAATGAATCCTTATGCCAAGTACATGAAAGAAATTGTTACTAATAAAAGAAAGATACCGAAAGCTGAAATTTCCACCATGCTTGCTAATTACACTTTTAAGGGTGGAATACCAAAGAAACTTGGAGATCCAGGAGTACCCACTATACCATGCTCCATTAAAAGAAACTATGTTAAAACTGCTTTATGTGATCTTGGAGCCGGTGTTAGTGTTATGCCTCTTTCTTTATATCGTAGACTTGATTTGAATAAGTTGACACCGACTAAAATATCTTTGCAAATGGCTGATAAATCAACTGCTATACCTGTCGGTATTTGTGAGGATGTGCCTGTTGTGGTTGCAAACATTACTATTTTAATGGACTTTGTTATTCTTGATATTCCCGAGGATGATGGTATGTCTATTATTTTTGGAAGACCCTTTTTGAATACTGCATGAGCTGTTATTGATTGCACCAAAGGCAATGCCACTTTTCATGTTAATTGTAATGAGCATACGGTACACTTTCCGAGGAAACAACCTCAAGTTCATAGTATTAATTCTATTGGAAAAATTCCATCGATTATTTTTGGAGGTTTTGAATTTCCTCTTCCTACTGTCAAGAAGAAATATGATATTCTAATTATTGGGGATGTGCATATCCCCGTTGAGGTAACATAGTGTTATTCGAAATTTCTCTGGTTCCATGTTACTCGGAATGAGTTTGTTAATAAGACTTGATCAACCTTGTTAATGGATTCCTTTTGATGATCATGAGATGGATGAAGTTAGAAAGCACAACCTTCTGTGCCCTCCTTTTACTTTCTGTTATGTATATTAAATAAAGTAAAAATAGTATTTTATGTCTGTTATCTCAATTATCCGTGCAATATAAAAATACCCCAAAAATAAAATTCTCCAAATGCCCTAAAATTTAAATATGATTTTTATGGAATATTTGAGAATATTTGGCACTGAGAACACAACAGGGGGGCATCCACCTGGCCACGAGGGTGGAGGGCGCGCCCTACCCCCTGGGCCCTCCTCCACTTATTCCTGCACCCACACACTCCTTCTTCCTCCCACAAATACCATTATCAAGCTCAAGCACGAGTTCTAGCTCATTTTGCTGTGATTTTCGATCTCCTTGCTCAAAGCACCTCTCACAAAACTGCTTAGGGGGATTGTTCCTTGGTATGTGACTCCTCCATTGGTCCAATTAATTTTTGTTCTAGTGCTTTATTCATTGCATATTTTTGCTGCTTAGGTGACCCTGTTCTTGAGCTTGCATGTCAAATTTATATGGATCCAAGTAGTTTTGATGCATGATATAGGCTCTAGGCACTTATAGGAGTAGTTGCTATCAATTTTGTTGAGTTTGGTTAACTTTTATTTTGAAGTTACTAAAAATTTCAGAAATTATTCAGACGAAGAAATATGTTTAGGAAGATGTACCAAGGTGGTTCTTCAAGGAAAGAAGGACCCAGGCTTGCAATACGTGATGCTGATGATGAGCCACCAAGGGACGCTCCAGTGCGACCTTGTGAATGGCCTTCAGAGGACTTCATGGATCGAGCAGGAATTAAGGAAGAATTTAATGCATATTTGTGTAATGCTGGTCTTGTGAGCTTCAAGGCAGAAAAGTGCCGTCAGTACCACTATCTCACTAGTTCCTTTGTGAGCAGGTTCGAATTTTCATCTTCATGCAATTCTCAAACTGTCATGTTTGATCTTTATGAAAATTCTTATACCATCGAATTAAAGGATTTTACCACTGCTTGCAAACTTCCAAAACGGGGTAGTACTAATGAACCCCCCAAATCTGAGTTTAGAGATTTTCTTGCTAGTATAATTGTGGGGGAGTCCAGAGATATAACACAAGCTACCATAGGGAGCATTCATTTTCCTGCTATACATTATTTTGCTCTCTTCATAGGTAGATGCATTAATGGTAAAGATGAAGCATGTGACATGTGTGTCCCTGACCTCATTATTCTTAGGAGTGATGTGTTAGGAGATAAATCTCATAATTTAGGAGCCATTGTTGCACGTAGGTTGCATCTTAATAGATTTATGGAGATTTCTTTGGTGGAATTTATGCAACCCGCATAGCTAATTTTCTTGGTACAACCATACATGAGGATGATATTGAGTTTCCTCCTGCTTATTTGGATTATGAGGCTATGGTTCGTCATCAGTTTGTTGAGAGGAACGATCAGTTCCTCCAGTACCGACTAATCTTTGACAGATGACGCACCTATCATGCCGCTCTCACTGCTTCTACTTTCTTTGACTTTTAGGCAAAAGGGGGATATTTTATAACCAGAGAGGAGGCGGAAGAGTATAAGAGGAGGGCTGAGATAGCTCGCCTCCAAGCTGCAGCCCATGATGCAATGACCGCTGCATCGCAGTATGACCACAACTATTACTTTGGATATCCGCCAGGCCAGCCGTGGCCATAGACCAACTTAGGCCAAAAGCCTAAGCTTGGGGGAGTACGTATTTCCCACCGACATTACATTCATATTCACACACTCATTGCTAGATGTCGATGCTCATACTTTTTCACTGTAATATCCATGCTAGTCTATTTTCCTCTTTATGCTTTCTTCTTGTGTGTTTAATAAACCTTAAGAAAAACAAAAAAAATTAGTTGTAGCTTTTAATTAGTTTACTTTCCATGCTTGTAGTAATTAAAAAGAAAACCCAAAAAGATTTTATGTTCTTCTTTTTGCTTGTTAGGAGCTTTCCCGTGTAAATAGTTTTATTTCTTTTCTTTCCTTTGGGGGTTGATAGGAGAAGACAATAATTAATTGTTGAAGTGGCTCTTATATGCATTATTGTTGATCTAAGAAAAGAGACCATATTGCCTTGTCTTCTCCTGTTTATTGAATGCTTGCAGATTCCCGCTTAGTCCAATGCACGTGCACTATTATTATTATCCACATCGTTCGGTCGTGCAAGTGAAAGGCAATTATGACGATATATGATGGACTGATTCAGATGACAGAAGCTGGTATGAACTCGACCTCTCTTGTTTTTGTAAATATGATTAGTTCATCGTTCCTGATTCAGCCTATTATGAATAAACATGTTTGCAATGACAATTAGAGATCATAGTTTCTTATGCCATGCTTAATTAGCTAGGAGCTTATAATGGTTTACCTTGCGTTCCAACATGCTATTAAAATGGTTGTGATGTGGTATGATAGGGTGGTATCCTCTTTTGAATGATTTAAGTGACTTGACTTGGCACATGTTCACGCATGTAGTTGAAACAAAATCAACATAGCCTTCACGATATTTATGTTCATGGTGGATTATATCCTACTCATGCTTGCACTCAATGTTCATTGCCTTTAATGCATGTTCATGGCTGTTATCGCTCTCTAGTTGGTCGCTTCCCAGTCTTTTGCTAGCCTTCACTTGTACTAAGCGGGAATACTGCTTGTGTAGCCAATCCCTTAAACCCCAAAGTTGTTCCATATGAGTCCACCATACCTACCTATATACGGTATCTACCTGCCGTTCCAAGTAAATTTGTATGTGCCAAATTCTAAACCTTCAAATAATCATTCTATTTTGTATGCTCGAATAGCTCATGTATCAACTAGGGATGTATGTATCTTCCATGTTAGGCGGGTTATTCTCAAGAGGAGTGGACTCCGCTCCTCACTTATGAGAAAATGGCTGGTCACCGGGATGCCTAGTCCCATGCTTTATGCAAATCAAATCAAAATAATTGCAAACAAAAATCCCCCTGGGACTCTTGTTATTTGGAGGCACTCGTTGTTTCGAGCAAGCCATGGATTGATGCTTGTTGGTGGAGGGGGAGTATAAACTTTACCATTCTGTTTGGGAACCACCTATAATGTGTGTAGCATGGAAGATATCGCCATATCTCAGTTGTTATGTTGATAATGGAAGTATATCGCTCAAAATATTATTCATATCTATTTCAAAACCGAGCTCTGGCACCTCTACAAATCCCTGCTTCCCTCTGCAAAGGGCCTATCTATTTACTTTTATGCTGAGTCATCCTCCTCTTATTAAAAAGCACCCGCTGGAGAGCACCTCTGTCATTTGCATTCATTACTGATTAGTTTACATTGAGTATGACTTGACTGGATCTCTTTTACCATGAATTACAATGTCTAGTCAGTCCTTGATCTTTAAAGGTGCTCTGCATTTATGTTTTGCGATCTCAGAAAGGGCTAGCGAGATACCATCTTGTTATATCATATTATGATTGTTTTGAGAAAGTGTTGTCATCCGAGATTTATTATTATAGCTCGCTAGTTGATTATGTCATTGATATGAGTAAACATGAGACCTAAGTGTTATTGTGAATATGGTTAGTTCATAATCTTTGCTGAAAACTTGAATGCTGGCTTTACATATTTACAACAACAAGAGCAAACAGAGTTTGTAAAAGTTTTTCTTTATCACTTTCAGTTTGTCAACTGAATTGCTTGAGGACAAGCAAAGGTTTAAGCTTGGGGGAGTTGATACGTCTCCGTCATATCCACTCTTCCAAACACTTTTGCCCTTGTTTTGGACTCTAATTTGCATGATTTGAATGGAACTAACCCGGACTGACGATGTTTTCAGCAGAACTGCCATGGTGTTATTTATGTGCAGAAACAAAAGTTCTCAGAATGACCTGAAACTTCACGGAGATTATTTTTGGAAATAAAAAAAAAATACTGGCAAAAGATCAAGAGCATGGGCCCACACCCTAGCCACGAGGGTGGGGGCACGCCTGCCCCCCTGGGCGAGCCCCCTACCTTGTAGGCCCCCTAGAGCTCCTCCGACCTCAACTCCAACTCTATATATTCATGTTCGGAGAGAAAGATTCATCGTCTTTTACGATACGGAGCCGCCTCCAAGCCCTAAACTCTCTCGGGAGGGCTGATCTGGAGTCCGTTTGGGGCTCCGGAGAGGGGAATCCGTCACCATCGTCATCATCAACCATCCTCCATCACCAATTTCATGATGCTCACTGCCGTGCGTGAGTAATTCCATCGTAGGCTTGCTAGATGGTGATGGGTTGGATGATATTTATCATGTAATCGAGTTAGTTTTGTTAGGGTTTGATCCCTAGTATCCACTATGTTCTAAGATTGGTGTTGCTATGACTTTGCTATGCTTAATGCTTGTCACTAGGGCCCGAGTGCCATGAATTCAGATCTGAACCTATTATGTTTTCATCAATATATGAGAGTTCTTGATCCTATCTTGCAAGTCTATATTCACCTACTATGTGTTATGATCCGGCAACCCCGAAGTGACAATAATCAGGACCACTCCCAGTGATGACCGTAGTTTGAGTTCATGTATTCACTATGTGTTAATGCTTTGGTCCAGTACTCTATTAAAAGTAGGCCTTAATATCCCTTAGTTTCCACTAGGACCCCACTTCCACGGGAGGGTAGGACAAAAGATGTCATGCAAGTTCTTTTCCATAAGCATGTATGACTATATTCGGAATACATGCCTACATTACATTGATGAATTGGAGCTAGTTCTGTGTCACCCTAGGTTATGACTGTTACATGATGAACCACATCCAGCATAATTCTCTATCACCGATCCATTGCCTACGAGCTTTCCATATATTGATCTTCACTTATTTACTTTTCCGTTGCTATTGTTACAATCACTACAAAATACCAAAAACATTACTTTTGCTATCGTTACCTTTTGCTACCATTACCACTACTATCATATTACTTTTCAACTAAATACCTTGCTACAGATATTAAGTTTCTAGGTGTGGTTGAATTGACAACTCAGCTGCTAATACTTGAGAATATTCTTTGGCTTCCCTTATGTCGAATCAATAAATTTGGGTTGAATACTCTACCCTCGAAAATTGTTGTGATCCCCTATACTTGTGGGTTATTAGGCGCCTATGGTCAAGCTGGCTCCCGAGGCCCCATCATCCTCGACTGGTACTTGCTTCGTCTTGTCCCGATCTTGGGAGAATAACTACATCTTCTTCGCCGGCGCAGCCCCCTAGGCCCCAACCGCTGCTTCGTTAGTGGGGCGAGCTGTTGTTGTGGTCCTGAAGGAGAGCCTTAGGGCCATCAAGGCCTCCTTGGTGTCCCCGGCTATGGTAAGGACACCGCTGCTCCCCAGCATCTTCATGAGGTTGTAGGTGGGATGGGTTGCCACCTTGAACTAAGCCAGGGCAGGGTACCCGAGGATGGCGTTGTACGGGAGGCCGATGAGGGCGATGTCAAAGTCGATAATCTCGGGGCGGTAGTTGTCGTGGGTGTCGAAGGTGACGGGGAGGCGGATCTGCCCTAGGGGGCTGGTGGAACCACCAGCAACTCTGGAGAAGGGCTTCGTGTGACGGAGCCGGCCGAGTGACACATGGAGAAAACTGAAGGCTTCCATGGAGAGCACGTTGAGGCCGGCTCCTCCGTCGATGAGGGTCTTGGTGACTGCTACATTGTAGATGGTGGGCGTGCAGAGCATCGGGAGCGCACCCGAGCCTGCGCTGGTCGGTGCATGCCCCCCCCCCCCGAGTCGAAGGTGAGGTCTCCCATCCCGGAGGAGCCCCCTGCCGTGTACGCACGGAGCCCATCCGGTGGACGAACTGCTTGACATGGCAATCCGAGGGTGGCGCCTGTGAACCACCCAGGAGGGTTGCGACGGCGGGGGGCGCCGGTGCTGCGAAGCACGTGATGAAAAGGTTGCGCAGCCCCACCCAGGAGGTCACAAAGGACTCTAGTAGGTTGAGCAACCAGGCGCCTGGCACACTAGTGAGGGCCATGGGGAACCAATTGGCAATGACCTTGTTGTCGCCTCCGGCTTCAATAACGGCCTCCTCGTACGCTAGCAGGAAGGCCGCTGGATCCGCTGCGCTGTCATAGTGGGGCGGCATCTCCGGCTTGAACTTGTGCAGCCACCGCACTTGCCGCAGGGCGGGTGTGAAGGACCGGAGGTCCATGGTTCCTCCGCGTGCGCCTGTTGATCCAGTCGAAGGAGTGGCACCTGCCATGGGAGCCGGACGGGGAGACAGAGCAGCCGGAGATGCGAAGCTTCGGCACACCCCTACCTGGCACGCCAAATGTGAGATTACGGGTTCCGGCAAACCCTTGTGAGGTTCGAACTCTGGGGTGCGCACAAAGTACTCTCTCCCCCTAGCTCGCTTGCTCAATGATTTCACGGCCTAGCTCGACGAACCCAAAGAACAGAGACACAGATGTTTATACTGGTTCGGGCCACCGTGTGGTGTAATACCCTACTCCAGTGTGGTGGTGGGTTGCCTCGAGGGCTAAGGATGAACTGGTATAGTGGATGAACAGCCTCCGGAGGAGAGGTGTTCTTGAGCTCGTTGAGCTAGTGGATGTGAGGATGGAATGGATCCAATCCAGGATCACTCTCCCCTTTTTCCTCCCCTCTCTCTCCCTTCTCTCTCTTCTTCCCCCTTCTATGGTGGTGGCTAGGTCCTATTTATGGAGGCCTTGGTCCTCTTCCCAAATGTTAGGCGGGAAGGGATCCCACAACGGCCAAGTTTGAAGGGAGACAACTAGTACAAGCTATCCTGACAAAAGGTGGTCTTCGCCTGCCAAAGGCTCTGCTGGTGATACTGTTGTGGGCTCCGTGATGATCTCCGTCCTGCCGTCCTAGGGGTCTTGGTCTTGTTGCACTGATATGGAAACCTTTGCCTGATGCCTCGGGACCCCGCGCATGCGCTTGCCGCCTTAGCACCAAAGGGGAAACTGGTACACTACGCCCGCTGGCGCCCGCCTGGCCTTGGTCGTCATGGCTCACGTCACGTGAACCTCGCGAGGTGCCCCTTGCATGGATATCTCCGCTCCTCAGGAGCCAGCCTAGAGAGGCTGCCCCTAGGGAGGTCTTGGTGCTGTTCGCCTCGTGAGGCTTGGCCCCTCGCGAGGGTCTTCAGTTGTTGCTACTGAAGATGGGTTGTACCAGGCCATTGGTGGAGCCACGCTCTGGGCCGCAGGAAGGCAAGTCTGGGTACCCCGGTCCCAGAATGCCGACAGACACCACTAAGGGAATCACAACATACATACTATCAAAATATCGAACACATATCAAGTTCACATGATTACTTGCAACATGATTTCTCCCGTGACCTCAAGAACAAAAGTAACTACTCATGAATGATAAACATGCTCATGATTGGAGGAGTATTAAATAGCATATTGGATCTGAACATATAATCTTCCACCAAATAAACCATATAGTAATCAACTACAAGATGTAATCAACACGACTAGTCACCCACAAGCACCAATCTATAGTTCCGGTAACAAGATTGAACACAAGAGATGAACTACGGTTTGAGAGGAGATGGTGTTGTTGAAGATGTTGATGGAGATTTCCCTCCCCAAGATGGGAGAGTTGTTGGTGATGATGATGACGATGATTTCCCCCTCTAGGAGGGAAGTTCCCCCGGCGGAATCGCTCCACCGGAGGGCAAAAGTGCTATTGCCCAAGTTCCGCCTCGAGGTGGCGGCGCTTCGTCCCGAAAGTCCTCCCCTTATTTTTTCTAGGTCAAAATGACTCATATACCAGAAGATGGGCACCGAAGGTGGGCCTGGGTGAGCACAACCCACTAGGGCGCGCCTGGGCTCCCTAGCGCGCCCAAGTGGGTTGTGCCCACTTGGTGAGCCCCCTTGATACGTCTCCAAATTATCTATAATTTATGAAGTATTCATGCGAATATATTATCATTCTTTGATGTTTTACAATCATTTTATAGCAACTTTATATCATTTTTTTGGACTAACCTATTAACCCAGTGCCTAGTGCCAATTATGGAAATGATATGTTATAGTAGGAATTGTGTGAGAACAATTATGAATCTTATTTTTGACAGTACCAAAAGTGGAATGGTTTGCTTTTTATCATACTAACCTATCTCACAAAGTTCCGTTTAAGTTTTGTGTGATTGAAGTTTTCAAGTTTTGGGTGAGATATCGATATGAGGAGAATAAGGAGTGACAATAACCTAAGCTTGGGGATGCCCAAGGCACCCCCAAGGAAATATTCAAGGAAGATCCAAGCAACTAAGCTTGGGATGCCCCGGAAGGCATCCCCTCTTTTGTCTCCAGCATTATCGGTAACCTCACTTGGAGCTATGTTTTCATTCGTCACATGATATGTGTTTTGCTTGGAGCATCATTTTATTTTGTTAGTGTTTGCTTGCGGTTATTTAGAATAATGTTTTGGATCTTTTATTTCAATAAAAGTGTCATTGATAGCCTTTACCATGCTTATTTTGCAAGTATACATGTTGCTGTTTGAAAACAGAAAGTTTACCGCTGTTGCAAAAATTTCCTAGAAAAGTCAGAATGTGATAAAATGTTGAAACCTTTTGCAGAATGAGCCCTGATAAATTTCCTACAGTGTGGTAAATTTCCATAATGTTTGGAGTTGAATAAGTATTTATGCTCTTGCATTCTTTACAGATTGTACTGTTTTGGTAGATTGCTGTTACGTTTGCATTGTTTGCATATGTTTGCTTGTTTAATGATCTTATTTGAGGATAGGAGTATTAAATATGCAGATGCATTTAGTATGCAATGTTTAATAATAATTTTAGTGATTTTCTACAATATATAATGATAAGTTTTTTGCATTGGTTTATACTAACTTATCTCACGAGTTCTTGTTGAGTTTTGTGTGGATGAAGCTTTTGAGATTTAGGAAAACCGTGATATGAGAGGAATTAAGGAGACAAAAAAGCTTAAGCTTGGGGATGTCCAAGGCAACCCATGATTATAATTCAAGAAGTCTCAAGCATCTAAGCTTGGGGATGCCCTGGTAGGCATCCCACCTTTCTTCTTCAACAATTATCGGTTAGTATCGGTTGAGCCTAAGTGTTTGCTTCTTCACATGATGTGTTATTCTTGGAATTGCATTTTTTTGCTTGCTTTTTTAATAAAATACTTAGATCTGAAAGTTTTTAAATAAAATAGAGTCCTCAAATAGTTGCCAGAGAGGCTAAGTAAGCGGCATTCACATCCCATCAACGAAGCTATTTTCCATGTCATTTACTCTTGTGCTTCACTTATATCCTATGAGTAAATTGTTGAATAAATTTAATGTCATGAAGTTGAAATCATATCATGCCTAGTGGTAGCTTGACATTGGGTTTAGAAAGTGAAATCTTTTGAGGCTTGACAATCACAATATTGGTCATACAAGCAACTCATGAATAATTAGTATAAGGAAGAGAACTTTCACATGCAAATACACTATCATGGAAATCTTTTGTGATTGTGAGCCCCATCAAAATATTATATGCCAAAATTGTTGATGTTGGACAAGGAAGATAACATAATGGTTTATGTTTGTTCATATTCACATAGAAGTTATATTGTCATAGATCCTTCAACATGTGGTGCTTGCCCCCATCTTTGCTAGCCAAAAATTCCGCACCAAGTAGAGATACTACTTGTGCATCCAAAAACCCTTAAAGCCAAATCTTATTTTCAATAGTCCACTATACCTAACTATATGAGTATTATTTTTCTGTTCTAAGCAAATTTGTATGTGCCATATCTAATATTCAAAATAAATGTCTCTTTTGTGTGCTTGTACCGCTCGCGAGGCGGTGAGGGGTGGCCAATATTTTCCATGCTAGATGTGTTATTCTCACGATGAGTGTTTATTCACTTGTCATTACACGAGAGTAAGGAAAATGTATTAGGGATGCCCAGTCCCAAAATGAAAAGTGATTTTACTTTATGTTGTCAAATAATAAATTCCTTGGAAAGTGTTGGTATGGAGGGCACCTGTGGATACTATTAGCCATGGAAAGTGAAAGTATGGTGGAAAAAGGAATAAACTTTATTTTCTATTTGGGAACTGCCTATGATATATCTATCATGGAAAGTGTTGGGGGCTCTAAGTCATTTTCCTTGGTGGGAAAAGTATTCCTCTCAAAATGTTTTTATCTCTCAATTTTCGCTTTGAGCTCTGGCACCTCTACAAATACCTACTGCCCTCTACGTAGGGCCTATCTTTTACTTTTATGAAAAGAGTCAAAGTTCTTCTCTCTATTCCTTTTTATTTTTCTCTTTTGGCAAGCATCATGTGGTGAGGAAAGATCTAGGCACATATGTCCAATTGAATATGGGTGGCATGAGTTATTATTGTTGACATCACCCTTGAGGTGAATACGTTGGGAGGCAAAACAATAAGCCCCTATCTTTCTATGTGTCCGGTTGAAATGTTTTGCTCATGTGTACAAGGTGAGTGTTAGCAATCATAGAAGACTATATGATGGTTGAGTATGTGGAGCTCTTATTTAAACTATGTTGAATAAGTTGAATTGCAATTGCTTGGTGACTAAGAACATAGGTTGTTGGGTTTCAAGAGAATTCATTGTTTAAACCTTAACATGTGAATTTGTTGCCACTACAACATGAGAAGTTTCATAAGAGATATTTGTTGTTATGATGCTAGGAAAAGTGATTGAAATTATCATTGATCAAACTTATGCACTTTGCTAGCATTCACACTTCATAAATTATTTATTTTGTCATTTACCTACTCGAGGATGAGTAGGAATTAAGCTTGGGGATGCTGATACGTCTCCAATGTATCTATAATTAATGAAGTATTCATGCCAATATATTATCATCCTCTGATGTTTTACAATCATTTTATAGCAACTTTATATCATTTTTTGGGACTAACCTATTGACCCAGTGCCCAGTGCTAGTTGTTCTTTTTTACATCGCAGAAAATCAATATTAAACGCAGTCCAAACACCGTGAAACTTTTTATGGATTTTTTATGGACCGGAAGGAACCCAATGGGCCAGAGCTGCACCTGGGGGGTGCCCTGAGGGGGGCACAACCCACCAGGGCGCGCCAGGGCCCCCTCCCGCGCCCAGGTGGGTTGTGCCCACCTCGGTGGCATCCCGTACCCCTTCTTTGCACTATAAATTCCCAAATATTCTGAAACCCCTCGGGGTTAACCTAGATCAGAAGTTACACCGCCGCAGGGCTCCGTAGCCACCGAAAACCAATCTAGACCCATTCTGGCACCCTACCGAAGGGGGGAATCATCTCTGATGACCATCTTCATCATCCCGGCGGCCACCACGATGAGGAGGGAGTAGTCCACTCTCGGGGCTGAGGGTTTGTACCAGTAGCTATGTGTTTAATCTCTCTTTCTCATGATATATATCGCAGGCTTTGTTAATATAGATGGATCATATGATGTTTCTCCCCTCTATACTCTTGTTGTGATGAATTAAATCTTTACACTTTGAAGTTTTGTCATGTCGGATTGAATGTTCAGATTTGAGAACACATGATGTATGTCTTGCGGTATGAATACTTGAGGTGAAAATGGGGTATCTTATTGATTCACTTGATATACGTTATGGCACTCAACTTGCGGATTCCCGCGGTGATATTGGGATAATCTATGCATAGGGGTTGATGCATGTTTTTATTATCATTTCTCCGATAGAAACTTTGGGGTCTCTTTGTAGTTCTTTGTGTGGATTGAGTATTATGAATATCAATATGCTTTGGTGTTATTCTAGTATGAACTCTAGGATAGATCGAACGGAAACAATAGCTTTGTGTTATTTTAGTACGAACTCTTGAATAGATCGATCGGAAAGAATAGCTTTGAGGTGGCTTCGTACCCTATAAACAATTCCTATCTTTTGTTCACCGCTAATAGGAACTTGGGAGTGACTCTTTACTGTACTTTGAGGGATAATCATATGATCCAACTATGTTAGAATTGTTGAGAGATGGCACTAGTGAAAGTACGGACCCTAGGCCTTGTTTTTAAGCATCGAAATACCGTTTTTGTGCCCATTTACTATTTGCTACCTTGCTGTTTTTATTTATTCAGATTATAAAAATATATTTCTACCATCCGTATTACACTTTTATCACCATCTCTCCGCCGAACTAGTGCACCTATGCAATTTGCCATTGTATCGGGTGTGTTGGGGACACAAGAGATTCCTTGTATTTGATTGCACAGTCGTTTGAGATAGACCATCTTCATCGTACACCTCTCATGGATTGATAAACCTTAGGTCATCCACTTGAGGGAAAATTGCTACTGTCCTACAAAACTCTGCGCTTGGAGGCCCAACATGTGTCTACAAGAATAAAGTTGCGTAGTAGACATCACCCCTCTGGTACTTATTGGCTCCAATATTCCTCATATATTCCATAAAAAATCCTCGTGAAGTTTCAGCTCATTTAGAGTTGTGCAGAATAGGTAGACTGACGTAGCTTTTTCAGGTCCAGATCTCCAGCTGCCGGAATTCTCCCTCTTGGTGTATACCTTGCATATTATGAGAGAAAAGGCATTAGAGTTACACCAAAAGGCTTTATTATGGATAAAAACATCATAAATGACAGTAAGAAAACATGATGCAAAATGGACGTATCAACTCCCCCAAGCTCAGACCTCGCTTGTCCTCAAGCGAAAAACCGAAATCGGAAAACATGTCCACATGCTTTGAGAGAGAGGTGTCGATAAAAACAAAATACAGACATAGAAGCATCATGTTGATTATCATAACACTAATAAAATTAAACATAGGAATCTTATCATAGAACTTTTATCATAAACTTCTCATGAATAAGTAACAGTTCATCACACAATCGAAGTATAAAGCAAAAACTCCATAAAAAACCAACAAACTATGTTCTCAGTCAACTTTGCAACTACAATTCATCATCTTTTCAGGAAGGGTCACGTATCGAAGCCTTTGAGAAAGTCCACATACTCAACCATCATATAGTCTTCTATGATTTCTAACCCTCCGCGTACACATGAGCAAAACGTTTCAACCGGACACATAGAAAGATAGGGGCTTATAGTTTCGCCTCCCAACATATTCACCTCAAGGGTGATGTCAACAATAATAACTCATGCTATCTATATTCAACTGGACATATGTGCCTAGATCTTTCCACACCACATGATGGTTACCAAAAGAGAAGAATAAAAAGGAACAGAAGGAAAACTTTGACTCTTTGCATAAAAGTAAATACATAAAAGTAAAAGATAGGCCCTTCGCAGAGGGAAGTAGAGGTTGCCATGTGCTTATTTGTTTGTATGCTCAACCCCTTAGTGCAAAATAATGTCATGTTACATTGTACCTTGTGATAGCGACCTTTATTACGCAGTCTGTCGCTTTTATTCTGCACCATCACAAGTTCGTGTAATGCTCAATTTTCTCTACACTAAATAATCTCACATTTTTAGAAGCAATTTTTATTACCTTTTTGCACCGATGAAAACTTACTTGAGGGATCTTGCTCAATCCCTAGGTATGTATGGTGGACACTTGAAAATAAGATTTGGGTTTAAGGGTTTTTCGATGCACAAGTAGTATCTCTACTTAGTGCGGAATTTTTGGCTAGCAAATATAGGGGCAAGCACCACACGTTGAAGGATCTATGATAATATGACTTCTATGTGAATATAAACAAATATAAACAATTAAGTTGTCTTCCTTGTCCAACGCCAACAATTTTGGCATATAATATTTTGATGAGGGCTCACAATCACAAAAGATTTCAAGGATAGTATATTTATATGTGAATCTTCTCTTCCCTTATTAATTCTTTCATGAGTTGCATCATTGACTAATGCTATGTTTGTCAATCTCTAATAAAATTTTCTACTTATACTTTTCCTTATGTGGTGCCATCGCCTACCATAGGATTAGTATATAATCTTTTCTTTATTTATTTCCTTTCTCTTTTTATTTCTTATTTCTTTTGTTTTATTTGCAATATGAAAGTAAAGAAAGCAAAAAATCAAACTAAACTTTTATTATAAAACTTGCACATGATTACAAGGATAGATCAGTAAGCAAACTCTTGATAACCCACAAGTATAGGGGATCAATTGTAGCCTCTTTCGATAAGTAAGAGTGTTGAACCCACCGAGGAGCTAAAGGTAGAATGAATATTCCCTCAAGTTTTATCGACCACCGATACAACTCTACGCACGCTTGACGTTCACTTTATCTTGAACAAGTAACAAACTAGAAGTACTTTGTAGGTGTAACGGGATAGGTTTGCAAGAATATAAAGAGCACATAAATAAAAACTAGGGGTTGTTTAGGTAAAGAAGCAATAAAGTTAGTATAGAGAGTGTGGAAAAGTGGTGGTAGGAGTTGTGAAATTGTCCCTAAGCAATTGACTACTTTACTAGACCGATAGCAAGTTTTATGTGGGAGAGGCCACTGCTAGCTAGCCTGTCACCCCTGACTTGGAATTCTATGCACTTATGATTGGAACTATTAGCAAGCATCCGCAACTACTAACGTTCATTAAGGTAAAATCCAACCATAGCATTAAGATATATTGGTCCCCCTTCAATCCCGTATGCATCAATTTCTATGCTAGGTTGAAGCTTCTATCACTCTTACCCTCCAATTCATAGTCCTATGAACATTCAACTAACCCTACGGTGTGATCACGCACACGCTAATATGACGGGCCCAAAAGGACAGCAACATAACCACAAGAAAATTAAACCAATCATAGCAATTCACCAATTACCGATAGGACAACAAAAATCTACTCAGACATCATAGGATGGCAACACATCATTGGATAATAATATGAAGCATAAAGCACCATGTTCAAGTAGAGAGTACAACGGGTTGTGGGAGAGTGGACCGCTGTAGATAGATCGGGGAAGGTGATGAGGATGTTGGTGAAGATGACGGAGGTGTTGGTGTAGATCTCCGTCGCACGATGATGGCCCCGTCGGTGTTCCGGCGCCACCGGGATAGAGGGGGAGAGGGCCCCCCTTCTTCTTCTTCTTCCTTGACCTTCTCCCTAGATGGGAGAAGGGTTTCCCCTCTAGTCCTTGGCTTCCATGGCATGGGAGGGGCGAGAGCCCCTCCGAGATTGGATCTGCCTCTTTGTCTCTCTATGTTTCTGCGTTCGAGATTCTGGCCTTTCACCGTTTCTTATATTCCCGGAGATCCGTAACTTCGATTGGGCTGAAATTTTAACAAGATTTGTAGCCGGTTATTGGCTTTCTTGCGGTGAAAGAAGGGCACCAACCGCGTTACAGGGTGGCCACGAGGGTCAGGGGCGCGCCCACCCCCTAGGGCGCGCCCCTGCCTCGTGGCCCCCTCGGACATCGTCTCGCATTGATTCTTCTTCCAAAAAATCACATATATTCCAAAAAATCTCTGTAAGTTTTTCTCCCGTTTGGACTCTGTTTGATATGGATTTTCTGCGAAACAAAAAACATGCGACAAACAGGAACTGGCACTGGGCACTGGATCAATATGTTAGTCCCAAAAATAGTATAAAAAGTTGCCAAAAGTATATGAAAGTTGTAGAAATATTGGCATGGAACAAGCAAAAATTATAGATATGATGGAGACGTATCAACATCCCCAAGCTTAATTCCCTCTCGTCATCGAGTAGGTAAATGATAAATAATAATAATTTTTGATGTGGAATGCTACCTAGCATAATGTTGATCATATAATCTAATCATGGCATGAATATTAAGATACGAGTGGTTCAAAGCAATAGTCTATCTTTTGGCATTAAGACAAAAATACTTCAAGCATACTAATAAAGCAATCATGTCTTTTCAAAATAACATGGCCAAAGAAAGTTATCCCTACAAAATCATATGGTATGGCTGTGACGCCCCCGATTCAATCATACTCTAATCATACACGCAAACGTGTCCGATCAAGATCAGGGACTCACGGGAAGATATCACAACACAACTCTACAAATAAAATAAGTCATACAAGCATCATATTACAAGCCAGGGGCCTCGAAGGCTCGAATACAAGAGCTCGATCATAGACGAGTCAGCGGAAGCAACAATATCTGAGTACAGACATAAGTAAACAAGTTTTCCTTAAGAAGGCTAGCACAAACTAGGATACAGATCGAAAGAGGCGCAGGCCTCCTGCCTGGGAACCTCCGAAACTACTCCTGGTCGTCGTGAGCGGGCTGCACGTAGTAGTAGGCACCTCCCGAGTAGTAGTAGTCATCGTCGACGGTGGCATCTGGCTCCTGGGCTCCAATGTCTGGTTGCGACAAGCAAGTAGAAGGGATAGGGGGAAAAGAAGAAGAAAGCAACCATGAGTACTCATCCAAAGTACTCGCAAGCAAGGAACTACACTACATATGCATGGATATATGTGTAAAGGGGCCATATCGGTGGACTGAACTGCAGAATGCCATAATAAGAGGGGGATAGCTAATCCTGTCGAAGACTATGCTTCTGGCAGCCTCCGTCTTGCAGCATGTACAAGAGAGTAGACTGAAGTCCTCCAAGTAGCATCGTGTAGCATAATCCTAACCAATGATCCTCCCCTCGTTGCCCTGTGAGAGGGCGATCACCGGTTATATCTGGCACTTGGAAGGGTGTGTTTTATTAAGTATCCGGTTCTAGTTGTCATAAGGTCAAGGTACAACTCCAAGTCGTCCTATTACCGAAGATCACGGCTATTCGAATAGATTAACTTCCCTACAAGGGTGCACCACATAACCCAACACGCTCGATCCCATTTGGCCGGACACACTTTCCTGGGTCATGCCCGGCCTCGGAAGATCAACACGTCGCAGCCCTACCTAGGCACAACAGAGAGGTCAGCATGCCGGTCTAAATCCTATGGCACAGGTGTTTGGGCCCATCGTCCATTGCACACCTGCACGTTGCGAGGGCGGTCGGAAGCAGAACTAGCACCCTTAATACAAGAGCAGGCTTATGTTCCAATCCGGCGCGCGCCGCTCAGTCGCTGACGTCATGAAGGCTTCGGCTGATACCACGACGTCGAGTGCCCATAACTATCCCCGCGTAGATTGTTAGTGTGTATAGGCCAGTAGCCAGACTCAGATCAAATACCAAGATCTCGTTAAACGTGTTAAGTATCCATGAACGCCGACCAGGGCCAGGCCCACCTCTCTCCTAGGTGGTCTCAACCTGCCCTGTCGCTCTGCCACAAAGTAACAGTCGAGGGCCGTCGGGAACCCAGGCCCACCTCTACCGGGATGGAGCCACCTGCCCCTTCAGCCCCCAACTCTGAACAGTACCACAGGTAAGCCCCCGATTCAATCGTACTCTAATCATACATGCAAACGTGTATGATTAGAGTACGATTGAATCGGGGGCGTCACAATGGCTATGCTCCATCTTCATCACACAAAATATTCAAATCATGCACAACCCCGATGACAATCCAATAAATTGTTTCATACTTTTGATGTTCTCAAACCTTTTCAACTTTCACGCAATACATGAGCGTGAGCCATGGATATAGCACTATAGGTGGAATAGAATATGATGATGGAGGTTGTGTGTAGAAGACAAAAAAGGAGAAAGTCTCACATCGACGCGGCTAATCAACGGGCTATGGAGATGCCCATCAATAGATGTCAATGCGAGGAGTAGGGATTGTCATGCAACGGATGCACTAAGAGCCATAAGTGTATGAAAGCTCAAACTAGAAACTAAGTGGGTGTGCATCCAACTTGCTTGCTCATGAAGACCTCGGGCATTTGAGGAAGACCATCATCGGAATATACAAGCCAAGTTCTATAATCAAAATTCCCACTAGTATATGAAAGTGATAACTCAAGAGACTCTCTATATGAAGAACATGGTGCTACTCTGAAGCACAAGTGTGGTAAAAGGATAGTAACATTGCCCCTTCTCTCTTTTTATCTCTCTTTTTTTGTTTGTGGACTTATTTGGCCCCCTTTTTTATTTTGGCTTCTTTGGCCTCTCTTTTTTATAACCTCACATGGGACAATGTTCTAATAATGATGATCATCCCACATTTATTTACTTACAACTCAATATTACAACTCGATGTCTAGAACAAAGTATGACTCTATATGAATGCCTCCGGCAGTGTACTGGGATGTGCAATGATCTAACGTAGCAATGACATCAAAAAATGGACAAGCCATGAAAACATCATGATAGCTATCTTACGATCATGCAAAGCAATATGACAATAAATGCTCAAGTCATGTATATGATGATGATGGAAGTTGCATGGCAATATATCTCGGAATGGCTATGGAAATACCATGATAGGTAGGTATGGTGGCTGTTTTGAGGAAGATATAAGGAGGCTTATCTGTGATAGAGTGTAGCAACCCGACCTCAAACGGTCAAGTCTCTGTGCTTCAGTGTCATCCCTGGATCGGTAATGCTGACACACATAGTACTCGAAGGATTTATAACAGAGTGGCAATCACACACTTATGACATCGATTGTCTCAAAAGAGAACTTATTACAATAAATATGGCTTAAGGCCATCTAATACGATAACAGTGGAAGGCTTGGAAGATAAAGTGAGTCCATCAACTCCAATGGCATAGCTGAGCTGCACGGCAACGACCTAACGAACCTTACTCCTCGTCTAAAAAGTCTGCAACATAATACGTTGTAGCCCGAAAAATGGGTCAGCACATGGAATATGCTGGCAATATAACACGGTAGAGCAAGAACAAAATAATGCTATCACTATATGCATATTTGGCTGGTGGAAAGCTCTACGGTTAAAGTTTTTGCGAAAAGCCAATTTTTCCCTACAACAAAGGAATAGATTTTATTTAACTATCATGGTAGTTGAAACATCATTGAGAAGGTTCCTCCAACTCAATCCCAAATTAAAAGTAATTATCAACCCAACAATATTAATTTAGAGTGATGAGATACATACGATAATCCAAGTACTAGATACTCAAGATGTTCATAACCGGGGACACGGCTAACCATGATTAGTTTGTACACTCTTCAGAGGTTTGCACACTTTTCCCCACATCACTCGATCTCCTCCGTTGGATTTCTCGCACTACATGATGTTTGAGAAACGGATGACCGAGACACAGTCTTTCAGAAGCATTAACTCTCTACTCCGGATAGACTATACCACCTACAACCCACTACCTCTGCTAGTCTACCTCTTCAAGAGCTTCATGCGACTTACTCAACTATGCTAGAGCCCATAATAGCTTGTGGATGCACACGAAAGTTTCTAGCATGAAATATCATAGTTCCTTTGAGCCTGGGTGGCGGACTTTAGGATTATCACACGGGTACTCCGGCATATCCTAGGACAACACTGGATTCTCCAGGTGCCCGACAAGCAATCCAACCGGAGGTGTATTAAAGTTGCCACCTTAAGTTGAACCATTAATTAACAATCTCACATCTTTCATGGATTCACTCAACCAATACACGTCTACGAGCATAGCATAGCAGTATAAGCATAACGTAGAAGTAACTCCCAGGGTTTGATGATAAGAGGGCAATAGGTTCTACCTCATCAACTACTTCCCAATCCCACATGTTAACCAGTCCTAACCATGCAATGTTTGAGGGTTGAAACTAATGCATAAAAACTGGGTGATAAAGAGGTATGATCAATGTGTTACTTGCCTTGCTGATGATCCGCAAAACCTAGAGACTCATAGTAGCACGCTTCGCACTCCGGGTGTTCTATCGCAAACAAACAATAGCATACATAAACAATCAAGCAAAAACGCATGGGTAAAGCACGAGTAAGAAGATCTAACCAGAAAGTTCAACTTAAGAATTCCGGTTTGCAAAAAGAATCAAATCAAACGGAGCAACGAAACTCAAACTGCGAAAGTAACAAGATCCGATTACTAATCAGGACTAAAGTCAAATTTTACAGTAGTAAAAACTTGTTCAAGTTGGTTAAACAAAAAGAGGGTTTCGATACAAAACTCTAGGCGCTTGAATCGCCTGATTCCGATAAACGAGCGAAAAGATATACTAAAACGAAAATTAGATCAGAAATCACGATAAAAAATAATCACGGAAAAATCCGAGAAAAAGAAAAACTAAAACAGGCTAATGAACGGATGTTCGCTGTCTGCGGCTAAACGGTGAAAACAGTTCGTTAAAACAAACATAAAAATGGGCGTTCGCTAAATAACTAAGCCGAAAAAAACCAAACCGGATCTAAAAAACGGATCTAGGGTTTCGAAAAAAACTGTTTTCTCATGAAAACCGAGGCGGCTACCTCGGGTCCGGCAGGGTCCGGCGAGGTCCGGCGACGGCGGGGCGGCTCCGGTGCGGCGGCGTGGGGCGGCGGGCGGCGGCGGCGCATTGGCTAGGGTTAGGGTTCAGGGGCGGGGCTGGGCTGGGCTGGCTCGGGTGCGGGGCGCGAATTATAAGAGGGCCGACCCGAAGTCGGTTTGACCTTTTTTTTAAATAATTCCGACGTGCAGAAAAAGAAAGAAAAGAAATACTAAACGGACTCCAAAAATCCTGAAATAAATTGTCCCCGTCCTCTAAAAATAGGCTGGACAAGGTGAACATTTATTTGGGCCTAAAATGCAATTTTGAAAAACACATATTTTCCTAATTCAAATAAAATAGCGATAAAACTCCGAATAAAATCTTATTTGATTTTAATATTAAATCTTTGATATTTCTCTACTTTGAGGAAGTCATTTTATCCTCTCTCTCTTTTATTTTTATAAAATAAATATTCGAAGAGAAAATAATTAAAATCAAACGATCCTCTTTTCAAAATTCAAGAAAACTCGAATGTGAAAATAATGAAATCCCCAACTCTCTCCGTAGGTCCTTGAGTTGCGTAGAATTTCTAGGATCAAGACAAAATGCAATACAAGATGATATGCAAGGATGATCTAATGTATAACATTCCAAATTGAAATTTGGGATGTTACAAACCTACCCCCCTTAAGATGAATCTCGCCCTCGAGATTCGGGTTGGCTAGAAAATAGGTGTGGGTGGTCTTTGCGAAGATCATCCTCTCGTTCCCAGGTGGCTTCATCCTCGGTATGGTGGTTCCACTGAACTTTGCAAAACTTAATAACCTTGCTGCGGGTAACTCGGCTGGCAAACTCGAGGATCCTGACTGGCTTCTCCTCATAGGTCAAATCGTTATCCAACTGAACCGCTTCCAGCGGTACTGTATCTCTCAGGGGGAATGTCAGCCATCTCTGCATGGCACTTCTTCAACATAGAAACATGGAACACATCATGAACTCCTGACAATCCTTTGGGCAATTCTAACTTGTAAGCAACTTCTCCCATACGTTCCAAAACTTTGTATGGTCCCATGAATCGTGGTGCTAACTTTCCCTTAACTCCAAAGCGCTTAATTCCTTGGAGTGGTGATACCCGAAGATACACTCTGTCTCTGATTTCATAGACTACCTCATTGCGTTTTGAATCTGCATAACTCTTCTGTCGGGACTGAGCTACCTTCAGTCTATCTCTAATCAATTTAACCTTCTCTTCTGATTCCTTAATCAAATATGGTCCAAACAACTGATGGTCTCCAACTTCATCCCACAACAACAGTGTCCTGCACCTTCTTCCGTACAAGGCTTCGAAAGGTGCCATCTTCAAACTGGCCTGTTAATTGTTGTTGTACGAGAAATCTGCGTAGGGAAAATTGTTATCCCAACTAGATCCATAATGTAGTGCACAAGCTCTCAACATATCCTCCAGAATCTGGTTCACCCTCTCGGTCTGTCCATCTGTTTGCGGGTGAAAAGTTGTACTAAACTCCAGTCTGGTTCCCAAAGTTTCATGCAACTGATTCCAAAACTTTGAGGTAAACTGGGTTCCTCTATCTGATACAATTGTTCTCGGAACTCCATGCAAACATACGATCCTGGTCATGTATATCTTTGCCAACTTGGCACTTGTATAGGTGGTTTTCACTGGGATAAAGTGAGCTACCTTGGCCAAATGATCAACTACTACCCATATAGAATCATATCCTGATTTGGTCCTGGGCAATCTGGTGATGAAATCCATGCCAAGCTTATCCCACTTCCATTCGGGTATCGGCATAGGTTGTAACAATCCGACTGGCTTTTGATGTTCTGCCTTCACTCTCTGACATACATCACATACGACTACATACTCGGCAATATCCTTCTTCATACCAGTCCACCAGAAACGTTCCTTTAAATCCACATACATCTTGGTGTTTCCGGGGTGTATTGAGTATGGTGAGTCATGAGCCTCCTGAAGTATTAACTTCCTGATCTTTGTGTTATTGGGCACATAAACTCGGTCCTCAAACCACAATGTGTCGTGTTCATCCTCACAAAAACCTTTGGCCTTTCCTTTGCTCATTCTCTCTTTTATCTCGGCGATCTCTTTGTCATCCTTCTGGGATTCTTGAATCTTTCCTAACAATGTAGACTGAACTTCCATTGTTGCAACAAAACCTCTAGGGACAATCTCCAATCGAAGTTCCCTGAGATCCTCTGCCAACTCCTTTGGCAATCCTGCGCTTATGAGTGTGTTGGCATAACTCTTCTGGCTCAAAGCGTCTGCTACGACGTTGGCCTTGCCTGGATGATAGTGAAGCTTCATGTCATAATCCTTTATAAGCTCCAACCATCTCCTCTGCCTAAGGTTCAACTCCTTCTGTGTGGAAATGTACTTCAAACTCTTATGGTCAGTGTACACATCGCAATGGTTTGCAATAAGATAATGTCTCCATGTCTTCAATGCATGCACTACGCAGCCAACTCCAAGTCATGCGTGGCATAATTTAACTCATGCGGTTTCAGTTGCCGCGAGGCATACGAAACAACTCTTCCGTCCTGCATAAACACACTTCCAAGTCCTAAGCGAGAGGCATCGCAATACACTTGGAAATCCTTGCGTATATCCGGCATAATCAGTACCGGGGCTGTAGTCGGACATTTCTTTAAGTCCTGAAAACTCGCTTCACATTCTTCCGTCCATTTAAATTTGGTATCCTTCTTCAATAGCTCGGTCATTGGTTTCGCAGTCTTGGAAAAATTCTCAATGAATCTCCGATAGTATCCTGCGAGTCCAAGAAAACTGTGGATCTCGCTAACTGAAGTGGGTGCCAACCATTCAGTGACTGACTGAACCTTGGTGGGGTCTACTGCTATACCTTCTCCTGATATAACATGTCCAAGGAATCCAACTTCTTTCAACCAAAACTCACATTTGTTGAACTTGGCATACAACTGATGCTCCATGAGTTTCTCGAGAACTAAAAGCAAATGCTCTTTGTGCTCCTCGTCATTCTTCGTGTATACCATTATATCATCAATGAACACCACAACAAACTTATCCAAATATTCCATGAACACTTTGTTCATCATGCTCATGAAATAGGCAGGGGTGTTAGTTAGTCCAAATGACATGACCGTATACTCATATAACCCGTACCTTGTGGTAAATGCGGTTTTAGGTATATCCTTTTCCCGGATCTTTAGCTGGTGATATCTTGATCGCAGATCGATCTTCGAAAACACCTTAGCTCCTTGCAACTGGTCAAACAAATCAATGATCATCGGCAGTGGGTATTTGTTCTTGATCGTCACCTCTTTCAATGCACGATAATCAACAACCATCCTTAGATACTTATCCTTCTTCTCAACCAACAGCACTGGGGCTCCCCATGGTGATGAACTCCATCGGATGTAACCTTTCTCCAATAACTCCTTGATCTGCTTCTTAATCTCCTCCAGATCATTTGCGGGCATCCGGTAGGGTCTCTTTGATATTGGCCTGGTACCTGGCAATAGCTCTATCAAAAACTCGATGTCTCGATCCGGTGCCATGCCTGGTAACTCCTCTGCAAAAACATCTGGGTAATCCTTCACTATAGGCACTTCCTTCTGAACAACTCCCGTGAGGGTGTTTACTTGGCAACTCCTAGGTGAATGTCTAGATACATACTTGATCCTTTTTCCCTTCGGGGTGGTTAGATAAATTGATTTACTAGCACAGTCAATGCTTCCTCCATACTTTGACATCCAGTCCATGCCTAATATCACATCCAATCCTTGTGACTCCAAAATTATTAGGTCTGACGGAAAAACATGGCTACCAATGGTTAGGGGTATCTGGTCGCACCATCAGCTGGCCATATACTCTACTCCAGGTGAACTTACTAACAGAAGGGTCCTTTGGGTTTGGATTGGTAGTTTAAACTTATCCACAGATCCCCTTGATATGTATGAATGTGATGCACTAGTATCAAAAAGAACAAGGGAGGTAAAAGACTTAACCAAAAATTTACTGATAACTGCGTCTGGCTGCCCTTCAACCTCCTCCACGTTAACGTGGTTCACTTGTCCTTTGTTGAATGGATTAGGCTTCTTCCCAGCGCTCCCATTACCATTTCCATTCTTCGCTTCAGGGCACTCCGTGGCATAGTGTCCAGTCTTCCTGCACTTGAAGCAAGTAATGTGACTTAGGTCTCTCTTGGCATGTGTTTCTGGATTGGAGCGGGTCTGATTGTTGCTTGTTCCGTTCCCAGTCCCATTCTTGGAACCATTGTGGTTATGCGAACTTCCTCCATTGTGGTTATGACCTCCATGGCTATGAACAAGTCCTCCCAAGTTCGGGGTCAGACGAGGCTTCTGCTGGGCTCCTGAGTTGTACCTTCCTTGTCCATACTTCCTTTTGCGGCTCTCAATTTGCTGTTGCTTCCCTTCAATCATAAGAGCCTTGTCTACCAACCCCTAGTAGTTGTTAAATGTTGCCACCATCAACTGGATGCTCATCTCATCGTTCCGCCTTTCCATAAACTTCTCCTGCTTCGCGGCATCTGTGGCCACATCGTCAGGGGCATAATGAGGCAGCTTACTAAATTCATCCACGTACGGCCCCATAGTACGGTTCCCTTGGCACAAGTTGCGAAACTCATGCTTCTTCATACTCATAGCTCCCGTTGAGACATGGGCGGTGCGGAATGCTTGCTGAAACTGATCCCATGTAACAGGGGCTATAGGATAGGTGACCGTGTAATTCTCCCACCATGAGGCTGCTGGTCCATCCAACTAATGTGCGGCAAAACACACCTTCTCAGCATCTGTACATTCTGTAGTGGTTAACTCCCTTCCAATCCTGTGGAGCCAATCATCTGCCACTATCGGCTCGGTGCTACTGGAAAACACCAGTGGCTGCAACCTCAGAAAGCGGACTAAGTTGTCAACTGGTGGTGGTGGGTTGTTGTTGTTGTTGCCTTGGTTCTGAACTAACAACTGCATTAGGGTATTCTGCTGCTAGATCAACTGAATGAGCTCTGATGGAAAAGTAAATCCGGGGTCACGTCTCAGAGGCATCTGAGGGTTTAGAGGGAAGAGAATAGAATAGAATGAGGTCTAGTGAGAAAAACACTACCCATATGCACATGAGACAAACACAATCATATCACTCAATCAATCAAGCAAGGGCATACAATTGATATAACTATCGTTACAAAAGTGCTCGGACTATACTATATACATGGTGGAATACTACTACTTATGTGGTGGTCTACTAGAAATATTGATCGGTCGAAGATTCCATGATGTCTGCTCCAGCTTCGTCTTCATAGTCATCATCGCTATCGTCGGGGTCTGAGTCGGTGTCGTCGATGATGATGTAGTCCTCGGAACAAATCTCCTTGGGTTCATTGTCTTCTCCTCCTAGCGCGGGGTCTCCCATGAATACTCCTAGCTTCCTTTTCAGATCATCATTCTTCTCCACTAGTATGACGATTTCCTCCTCATAATCTTCGCGAGTAGCCTTGAGTTCTTCCTCCAGTTCCGTGATTCTTGTCATTGCCTTCTTCAGATCTATCATGCCTGCGCACATCTGGTTCTCCTGGCAACGAATGTGCTAGTTTAACTCTATGGGTTTAGTGACTGGCGTGAGTGTCCTTCTTGGAACTTGGACTTGAATCATCCATCGCTCCTCTTCTGGTAAAGTGGTGTTGTAAGTCCTGGTGAAGCTTGGTATTCCAATGTTCAAGTACTTAGTGACTTCCTTCAAGTGTCGTCCAAAAGGTGTTTCTTCATCTGGTTGTGCAAACTTGTTCCTTGCGTCTGCCATCCTAAAGAGTAGAAAATGGAGAGGAGTCAGAAATGAGAAGAGAGTGCTGATCTAGGGCTTTATCTTAGTGGTCGTGTCCTACACTCAGCGTGTGCTCTGATACCATCTTGTAGCGACCCGACCTCAAACAGTAAAGTCTCTATGCTTCAGTGTCATCCCTGGATCGGCAATGCTAACACACACAATACTCGAAGGATTTATAACAGAGTAGCAACCACACACTTATTATATCGAATGTCTCAAAAGAGAACTTATTACAATAAATATGGCTTAAGGCCATCTAATACGATAACGGTGGAAGGCTTGGAAGATAAAGTGAGTCCATCAACTCCAATGGCATAGCTGAGCTGCACGGCAACAACCTAACGAACCTTACTCCTCATCTAAAAAGTCTGCAACATAATACGTTACAGCCCGAAAAACGAGTCAGCACATGGAATATGCTGGCAATATAACACGGTAGAGCAAGAACAAAATAATGCTATCACTATATGCATATTTGGCTGGTGGAAAGCTCTACGGTTAAAGTTTTTGCGAAAAGCCAATTTTTTCCTACAACAAAGGAATATATTTTATTTAACTATCATGGTAGTTGAAACATCATTGAGAAGGTTCCTCCAACTCAATCCCAAATTAAAAGTAATTATCAACCCAACAATATTAATTTAGAGTGATGAGATACATATGATAATCCAAGTACTAGATACTCAAGATGTCCATAACCGGGGACACAGCTAACCATGATTAGTTTGTACACTCTAAAGAGGTTTGCACACTTTTCCCCACAAGACTCGATCTCCTCCGTTGGATTTCTCGCACTACATGATGTTTGGGAAACGGATGACCGAGACATAGTCTTTCAGAAGCATTAACTCTCTACTCCGGATAGACTATACCACCTACAACCCACTACATCTGCTAGTCTACCTCTTCAAGAGCTTCACGCGACTTACTCGACTATTCTAGAGCCCATAATAGCTTGTGGCTGCACACGGAAGTTTCTAGCATGAAATATCCCAGTTCCCTTTGAGCCTGGGTGGCGGACCTTAAGATTATCATACGGGTACTCCGGGATATCCTAGGACAACACTGGATTCTCCAGGTGCCCGACAAGCAATCCACCCAGAGGTGTATTAAAGTTGCCACCTTAAGTTGAACCATTAATTAACAATCTCACATCTATTATGGATTCACTTAACCAATCCACGTCTACGAGCATAGCATAGCAGTATAAGCATAACGTAGAAGTAACTCTCAGGGTTTGATGATAACATGGCAATAGGTTCTACTTCATCAACTACTTCCCAATCCCACATGATAACCAGTCCTAACTATGCAATGTTTGAGGGTTGAAACTAATGCATAAAACTGGGTGATAAAGAGGTATGATCAAAGTGTTACTTGCCTTGCTGATGATCCGCAAAACCTAGAGACTCGTAGTAGCACGCTTCGCACTCCGGGTGTTCTATCGCAAACAAACAATAGCATACAAAAGCAATCAAGAAAATACGCATGGGTAAGGCACTAGTAAGAAGATGTAACCAGAAAGTTCAACTTAAGAACTCCGGTTTGCAAAAAGAATCAAATCAAACGGAGCAACGAAACTCAAACTGCGAAAGAAACAAGATCTGATTACTAATCTGGACTAAAGTCAAATTTTATAGAGCAAAAACTTGTTCAAGTTGGTTAAATAGAAAGAGGGTTTCGATACGAAACTCTAGGCGCTTGAATCGTCTGATTCCGCTAAACGAGCGAAAATATATACTAAAACAAAAATTGGATCAGAAATCGCGTAAAAAATCGAAAATAATCGCGAAAAAATCCGAGAAAAAGAAAAATTGACGAACAGGCTAACGAACGGACGTTCATTGTCTGCGGCTAAACGGTGAAAACCGTTTGTTAAAACGAACGTAAAAACGGACGTTCGCTAAATAACTAAGCCGAACAAAAAATAAACCGAACCGGATCTAAAAAAATGGATCTAGGGTTTCGAAAAAACCAAACGGTTTTCTCACGAAAACCAAGGAGGCTACCTCGGGTCCGGTGCGGTCTGGCGACGGCGGGGCGGCTCCGGTGCGGCGGCGCAGGGCGGCGGTCGGCGGTGGCAGCGGCGCGGGCGGCGGCGGTGGCGGCGCGGCGGCAAGGGTTAGGGTTCGGGAGCAGGGCTGGCTCGGGTGTGGGCACGACTTATAAGAGGGCCGGCCCGAGGTCTCCTGGCCGGGTACGGCCCGAAGTCGGTTTGACATTTTGTTAAATAAGTACGACGTGCGGAAAGAGAAAGAAAAGAAATACTAAATGGACTCCAAAAATCTCGAAATAAATTTTCCCCATCCTCTAAAAATAGGCCGGACAAGATGAACATTTATTTGGGCCTAAAATGCAATTTTGGAAAATGCATATTTTTTCCTAATTCAAATAAAATAGCGATAAAACTCCGAATAAAATCTTAGTTGATTTTAATATTAAATCTTCGATATTTCTCTATTTTGAGGAAGTGATTTTATCCTCTCTCTTTTATTTTTATAAAAGAAATATTCGCAGAGAAAATAATTAAAATCAAACGATCCTCTTTTCAAAATTCGAGAAAACTCGAATGTGAAAATAATGAAATCCCCAACTCTCCGTAGGTCCTTGAATTGCGTAGAATTTCTAGGATCAAGCCAAAATGCAATAAGATATGATATGCAAGGATGATCTAATGTATAACATTCCAAATTGAAATTTGGGATGTTACATAGAGTGTATCGTATCACGGGGTTTGGATGCACCGACGAAGTTTGCACCAACTCTCGTGGTGAGAAAGGGCAATGCACGGTACCAAAGAGGCTAGCAATGATGGAAGGGTGAGAGTGCGTATAATCCATGGACTCAACATTAGTCATAAAGAAATCACATACTTACTGCAAAAATCTATTAGTCATCAAAACAAAGTACTACACGCATTCTCCTAGGGGGATAGATTGGTAGGAAAAGACCACAACACAAGTATTTCTACAATCCACAACTACCCACTAGCATGACTCTAATATCACCATCTTTATATCGCAAAACTATTGAAAGGAATCAAACATATCATATTCAGTGACATACAAGTTTTATGTAGAATTTTATGACTAACCATGTGAACGACCAATTCCTATCATCTCTCTAAATAGATATAAGTGAAAGCAAGAGAGTTTGATTCTGTCTACAAAAGATATGCCAACACTCTAACAAATATAAGTGAAGCAAAAGAGCATTCTACAAATGGCGGTTTTCTATGTGTAGGGAAACAGACAATCCAAACTTTAAATAATATAAGTGAAGCACATGAAGCATTCTATAAAGCCATACTCAAAAGATATAAGTGAAGTGCAAAGAGCATTCTAGAAATTAACCATGGAATTTCTCATACCAGCATGGTGCATCAAAGAAGAAAACTAAATTCAAAATACGCTCCAAGATTTGCACATATCACATGAACAAATCGAAACTGCAAACATAACGATACTTGTTGAAGAAAGATGGGATGCCTTCTGGCGCATCCCCAAGCTTGAGCTCTTGCCTCTGCTCATTCCCCTCATATCGAGACCTCCTCGATCCTTGATCACTTCATCCACACAAAACTCAACAGAAAAGTTTGGTAAGATCCGTTAGTATAATAAAGCAAATAACTACTCTAAGCACCGTTGCAAACCAATTCATATTTTGTTTTTGCATTGTAGCTACTGTAATATAACTTTTCCATGGCCTAATCCACTGATAGAAATCGGTAGTTTCATCAAAACAAGCAAACTATGCATCAAAAACAGAATCTGCCTTGAACAGGATAGTATGTAGTAATTTGAACATTGACCATACTTCTGGTACTCAAAAAATTCTAAAAATAGTAAAACTAAACATTTTTTATAGAAAGACAATGCAAAAAGTTTCAGAACCGTTTGACGTTCCAGTAAAAAATGTATTCGCGCACTACAGCCAAAGTTTCTGTTTTGCACCGCACAAACCAACAAGCAATGTAAACATCCTAAAGGAAAATCTTGGTAAATTACTTTTATTTTTAAACTTTATAAAAGCACAAAACCGAAATAAATGACTCTCTAAAACTTCCGGGATGTCTCCCTGGCAGCGCTTTCTTTAAAGCCATTAGGGTAGGCATATAGTGCTCAATTAATGGATCCACCCAGATCCCAAGGTATATCAAAGCCAATTTTAATTAACAATGATTTTTGATTTACTTGTGAGCACAAAGTAACATATATCATGCAAAAACAAAGTCTAACTCTCTTCCTATGCATCGGCATGTCATAAAAGAATAATTCATGCACACATAGTAAAGGCCAATGCATAGTATAAACACTTTCTTGCAATTTTATCATATTGAAAACATAGAGAGGCGAAAATGTAGTTCCTCTCTCATAATAATTGCAAGTAGGAGCAGTGTCGGGGATATACCCCGCAGTATGACCCGACCGGAAACATGACCCGGCCGGGCTTGGCGATTCACCAGAGACCTGGCTGAAGCTTGGCGATCCGCCCGGACATGGCGGTTTACATGTAACCCGCCTGGACATTGTGACTCACTGGAGACCCGGCGGGTGGATCAGACGGACAACAAGGCCCAAGGCCCAGCAGGCCGGCTTATACTCTGGTGGGCCGGCTTAAGAGGAAAGGGATGACGAATATTTCCTTTACGAGAAAGCAAGACCCGGACTTGTATTCAACTTGTGAGAAAGGATAGACTAGTCCTAGTCCTACTAGGACTCCACATGTAACCCGCCCCTTCAACATATATAAGGAGGGGCAGGGCTCCACAAAGGAAAATAGAAAATAGTCTTTAGGGCTAGACACAAAGGGGGAGTCGGCTTATGCGGCGACTCTCTCATGAGCATAATGAGATCTAGCCACAAACAACATGTAGGGTTATTATCGGATGATGTTTTCCGGGGTCCGAAGCTGTCTAAATCCTTGTCTTGTGTTGCGTTTCTCGATTCCGCTCAACCCCTCTCAAGCTACCACATAGATGCGTTGGCCTCGCGACTAAGTCCTGACACTAAGGACATCTGCCGTGACGATTCCACGACAGTTGGCACCCACCGTGGGGCTTGCGCACGGTGGTGATGAGTTCTTGAAGAGATTTCTTTAGGGATCGAGAAGTTTGCAATTTTCCGTGGCTATCCCAAGTCTTAAGAAATTTCATGGGGTGAAGAAAAGACTGCAGCGAAAGATCTACATCAACGAGCAGTCAAAAACAGCATGTTCAGATTCGATCTAGGCAGGCTAGGCAGGCTAGGGTTCTGCAAGTCGACCAGGTCAAGACTATCGCGCGGGATGCCGAGTCAAGACTGCCCACACATTGCCGGATCGAGATCGTCCAGAACTTTCAGAGCAAGCGCAACCCACCAGAAGTTATTGTGCTACTGTTCCCCACGTCATGACACCAGACACCAGGGATCAATCAAATTATCGTTGACTGCACTACATCGAGCGATCAAATCGCCAAAAAGGGACCCAGAGACTGCCAGCACTGTTACTTTCCTCAACTCGGATTCGATTAAGACATTAAAAAAATGAAGGAAAATGGCCACAGCCCGGGAGCAATTGTCCTCGGACTCGGGTTCTTCCGTTGACCCGCCTCGTTGTCGACCTTACCTCGTGTCCAGCTGGTAGCTGCCCTCCGCTGCCGCCGACAGTCCGCGGCCGCGGGTGCGGCCTCGAGTCCGGGCATTGCAGCGGTCTTTCCCTTCGCCTCTGCCGAGTGTAGCGGCGGTCTTGAGTCACCGAGTCCCCGCCGTCCGACTCTCCTTCTACTGGCTCAACCCCCGCCGTCAAAGTCGCCGCTGTCCGAGGGCCACTGTGGGCTTGCTTCTCTGCCACCACCGCACGAGAATCGCTCCGCGCCCCGTCAAGCCGGTGGCTTCCTCGCGGTCCCTTTTCCTACGACCGGGCTATGAGCCGCCTGCTGGTGAGTTGCCCCCGCCGAGGCGCTGCTGCTTGAGCGCTTCGCCGGTTTTTTCTGGCCTTGTCCGGCTCACCCGTTGCGTAGACCAAGCCGCCCGCTGGTTCGCCTGCTACAGCCATCGTCGTCCGAGCTCAACTTTGCTTCCAATGGCCGCAGTTTCTCCTCGCTGGAGCGTTTTTCACAGCCGCAGCTCCACCCTCAAACCGTTTGTGCCGCCTCAAAATGCCGTTTCCATACTAAGCCGCAGCTGCACTCGCCTTGCTGCCCGTGGTCCTGTTTTCGGCGCTCTGCTTCTGAGCCGCCGCTGCGCTGGCCTCGCCGCCCGCGGCCCCGCCCGGGTCGCAGCGAGCTGCCCTCATCTCCATTACAATGACTGCAGCTGCTAGATGCCCTTGTGAGCTTCAGAAGCCATCCCGATGGCATAACACTAAGTCACTAACCACTACCACAAGGGCGGCACAGCCGCCGGATAGAAGAAGGGAAAGGAGTGGAGAAGGAGTACTCAAGATGACTGTCAAAACGGCTGCTAGTGTGGGCTCTATCGTATTGTTTATTTGTGATGGTTGCCTCAAAGACTGAGAAGGATTCCACGTGTAGCGACTTGGTGCAATCAGAACAAAAGAGGAGCATGCAATATTAAAATAATAAAGAGGCAAGCACGCACCTAAAGCTACCCAACAAAACAAAGGGCTCTCAAGCTGCTTGCTCAGACAAAATTTGTACGAGTGTGCACAAAAGAAATATTTACTGGAGACAAGCGTGCAGGACGCCAAGTTCGATGGGCCGCCTCCATAGCTACCATCATCCATCGATGCTGAGCGTGTGCACTCTTTGCAATTTTCTCTCGCCACTATAGTAAACTATGTGGTATAAGCCTTAGCCAAAACTACAGATCAGTTAAAGCAGTCAGTAGTCATGGGCTGAGGTGGCGCGTGAGGCCACAATTTATGGAGGAGGACAAGCAATCGATGGTCACAGACCGGAGTAGCACATCACAGCAGGCTTAAATTTTGTCAACTAGTACTGGTTTTGCCAGTTCAAACAGGCACTACAGAGGCAGTGCTAGCGTTCATCGGTTCATCTGCACGACGCAACTTGATGCATACACAGGAGAGAGGCGGTGCGCTGTAAGCTGCTGCTAGTCCTTTGTATGTCCCGGTTAAACTCTAGACCATGCAAAGAAAATCTGACGTCCCAAAACATTAGGTGCTATTTTTTCTAAGTATTTTATCAGCGTATATTTTGTTTGAGAACAATTACACTGGCCTGTAATATTTTTACGCAGGGTGATTATTAAAATAAAAAGGATGGTGTTATACCACGGATGCACGTTCGGCTGTGCCGCTCGGCTTCACGGACAGGCGTGTCACGGTCCGGTTTTCATCAACGCGCCGGCTGATTCACCCATCCGCGCCGCCTTACAGCGCCACGGACGACTCGCCCGTCCGCCCTCGCGACCGGTTCACGCATCCGCACCAGGCTTACAACGAGGAGGACAACTTGCTTGTTCGCACCGACTTACAACGCCGTGGCTGACTCATCTGTCTGCTCCCGCGGCCGACTCGCCCGTGATTGATTTCAGCTTCGCCATGGTGATCATCAACTCCGCTGTGATAATTACTGGCCTGACACATCAAGTGAAATCCATCCAGTATATTTTTATATTACATATTGCTTTTTTTAAAAGAGCAATTACTGTGGTTTGCAAGTTGTCTCATGCAGGATTCAAACCGGTCTTATCACAATTAATTATGAAGAATCTCAAGCCAACTCCTCAAGTCGCCTTGAGACTTGGGGGCTATGATAACATGACTTAGCAACTATCGTGAGATTTAAGACCCCGGGTCATTGGAGGGAAGATAACCCGGTGCCGAAGGCTACCGCCATATTGGTGAAAAATTAAAAGCCGTCAGAAAATTGTCGAATCAAAATAAAGATTCCGATTTAAAATGCGGTTCAAGAGACATCTCTCTCCTGCAAAGCTTTGAATCTCTCAAATCCGGTTCAAACATCCGGCTCAAGGTAAATTTGTCTCCCACAAAGCTTTGTCGCTCTCACATCCTGTTCAAATATCCAGCTCAAGGTAAATTTGTCTCCCACAAAGCTTTGAAGCTCTCAAATCCGGTTCAAACATCCGGCTCAAGTTCGAGTTTTCAGAAAAAAATTAGAGGGACCAAAGAGAGTTTGTTGCACAACACAACTCAAACATAGGCACTCGGCGAGCATAGCTCAGAAATATATCACTTGGGGGCTTTCGGCTTATTGAGCTAAAGCTATGATTACACTTTGATCCGGCTCATAGCCACAGTTACAGGTCATTTGGGGGCTTTCTGTTCAAACATAGGTCATATTCGAACCAAAGAGAACATAGCTGCCGTAACCCTCTTGATCGGCGCAATGCCAAACCCATTAGGGGGCTTCTTGATCGTATTCGAATCATAGCTTAACCCCTTTTGGGTCTGACTTGGATCATATTTGAATCAGGGTCGTTAAAAACCTCTCAAGGTCATTTGGGGGCTTCCTGTTCAAACATAGGTCATATTCGAATCAAAGAGAATATAGGTGTCGGTACCCTCTTGATCGGCGCAAAGCCAAAGCCACTGGGGGCTACATGATCGTATTCGAATCCTAGCTTAACCCCTTTGGAACGGTTTACTGATCGTATTCGAATCAGAAACCTCGATTTTTATTTGGTTTAAGTTTTTGCAAACAATCTTTTGGGTTTTGATACTTTTTTCTCATATCTGAAGAATATAAAGTGTGGTTTCATTTAAACCCGGCTTGGCTTTGGACGATAAGCCGCCAGCATGTGACAATCATCACATATTTGGAAGTATTGGCTTCTAAGGATTGGGTTATCACCCTTACTACATAGGTCATGTAAACCGGCAGTACAAATTAAATATCACAATGGTTATATGTGGGATATTATGATCCGCCCTGCGGTAAACCGCTAGGGGATCTTGTGATTTACTTATGTGCAGGATATGACTACATTTGAGTAGTTGCCCGCCCTGGCTTTTGACGTTAAGTCGTCAGGGCATATGTTGTTTAAACTCTGTACAAGATTTACAGAGCTATGACTTACATGAATGATTAAGTTCCAGCCCATCATCAAAGATTGAAATTGGTGTCTCAAAAGGGTTATCAGTTCTTGATTTTCTCAAAGGCTATAAGCCGCCAGGTTATAAATATTCTGGCTTACAATGGAGGCATATTAAATCGCCATCAGCCAAGAGCCGCCGAGTGTCATGGAATTGTCACGGCAGATGTCCTTTGTGTTAGGACTTAGTCGCGAGGCCAACGCATCTATGTGGTAGCTTGAGAGGGGTTGAGTGGAACGAGAGACGCGAGGTTTTTACCCAGGCTCGGCCCCTCACGGTGGAGGTAAAAGCCTACATCCTGCTTCATTGATATTGATGATGATGATCACGATTACACGGGTGCTCTAACTTGAGAGCTATAGACCTGTTTGTCTAACCCAAATCTATCTAACTTGTGGAACTTGTCCCTCTTGGGGTGCCCTGCCCCTCCTTATATATGTTGGAGGGGCGGGTTACATGTGGAGTCCTATTAGGATTAGGACTAGTCTATCTCTAATACAAACCGGATACAAGTCCAGGTCTTAACTCCTTGTAAGACAAATATTCCTCATGCCTTTCCTCTTAAACCGGCCCACCATAACATGAGTCGGCCTTCTGAGCCTTGGGCCTTGTCACCGTCTGTCCCGCCCGCCGGGTTACCAGTGAATCATAAACCGCTAGGTCCAAACGGGTCACCCGTGAATCGTCAAGTCTCAGCCGGGTCTCAAGTAAACCGCCAAGTCCGGCCGAGTTATACTTCTAGCTGGTTTACACCGCGGGGTATATCCTCGAAACTGAGTGTTTAAACTCCGGATTTACTTGTCAACAGATAAGGTATTCAAAGTCGCTTTGGCGCAATGGCTATTATTTTATCAATGGATATGATTTATTCTACAATGGAAAGAATAGTCCCGAGTTGCTGCAGGCTTACAACCCGGCACTTGGGAGCTACATTATTCAGTTTAAGATTATATCAAATATGCAAGTCCCATGTCACTGCCGGATTGCACCATGGCACTTGGGGGCTAATGCAAAGTCAATTTTACTGGCCTTATTAAAGACCCGACTCATCACATCATAATGAGCCGGCCCTTGGGGGCCACCAATTGCTCCTATCAACAATTCAAGGTACACAAGTTTATTCCATTATATTGAAGGGTCCACTACTCAGTTGGAAAAGCACAAAAGATTTTAACCTTGTGGACGCGGGTTCAAGCCCCATGATGGGGGTTACATCATATGATGTTCTTTTCAAAACAAGTATATATAAAGTCCTAGCTCAATATTATCTTATTGAGCCGGCCCTTGGGGCTACACGTTGTTGTTCAAGTCTATATGATCATATTTACAAAATCCCTGCTCATTATTGCATAATGACCCGGCCCTTGGGGGCTACACTGGTTGTAGTTTTTATGAGTATAAGGCAATTACAAGTCCAAGGTTGCTGCAAGCATGACAATCCGACACTTGGGGGCTACATATATGGAGTATTCGGTCATTACTAGTGACTAAGATGAACAATATGGATTTCTTCAAAGTGGCAGTATTTATATTGATGCAAGTCTTAAGTCATCACTTTGTTTCTGCTCAAGACTTGGGGGTTACATGTAATATGGATATAATGAAGAAAATCTTCAAATTCTCAGTTTTGAGTAAACCAGATTGACCCGGCGTCACCAATAACTATGACCCGGCGTCGGCAACAATTATGACCCGGTGCTATCAATATGTAACACTCCAAAAATTTTGATTTGGTTTTTATCAATTTCCTTTTTCTTTTGATGGAAAGGAGGTTATTAAATTTTTCTAAAAGACTCTCCTTCTCAAATCCTTTTATGACAAGTATGTCATGAGTTCTTTCCAACCTTGATTTTGGTCTTGAGGGTTTTTCATATTGGGTTCGCTCAACCCAAATGGTTTTTGGAAAGCTTTTACAATTCCTTCTATTAAAAAGAAATCCTATGGATTATGGATTTATTCTTTTCCCATTCAAACCTTTCTCTTTTGCCATGTCACATGTTGATATCTTTCTTCCAAACCCACCTCCCTACTCTGGGTCAAGTCAAACATCCAATTCCAGCAAGTTTCAACCTCTTTTAGATTTTATTTCTATTTGATTTATCCTCAAACATTTTTCTGTAATTTAGTTTGGACTCTTGGGATTTACAAAGGAAGTACCAGATCCTTTAAGTTTCTGAGCCCAAGCAAATTACCCCAACTAGTCCTTGGTACCCTCAACCAAGATCCATCAAGATCCACTAGTCCACAGTTCAAATTTTTCAAAATTTGCTTACTGCAAGTTTGGACCAGATTTGCCATTTTTGGTGAAATTCATTCTTTTTCTTTTCCTAAAAATCCGAGATAAATCAGGAAGCCTCTAGATGCATCAAGAGACCACCTCACCAAGTCCCAGCTCCAGAAAAAAAAATTCACGTGCCTAAATCATTTCATCGAACAGTTGGCGTGCACAGTTCCATTCAAATTCAGAGTTTCAGTGTTTTGGTTCAGTCGTTAGTGTCGTTTTCTTCAGCACTTGGGATCGACCTCGCTAGTGCGCGCGTTGGCGCCTTGCTCCCTACTCCCACTTCTTATCCATCGCACCGCATGGTTGCCTGGACCGTTGCGAGCGTCGGCAGTGAGCTGGCAGGGGTACATCGCCCCCGTGAGCGGCGACAGCAACACTCGCTGCGGCCGCCGGAGAGGCTCAGCGTGGAACGGCGCCGTCCAGCACCGCCCAATCCTCCAAGAGCCTCCGCGTGGCCGTCCCCTTCCCTGTACGTGCTGCAGAGCCGCCGTCGTGGCCTAGAAAGCACAGAGCGCGCTCCCTACCGTCGACGTGCCCGTGAGGCCGTTTCGTCGAGAGCTTGGAGTATCACCCAAGTCATACCAAGTTTAGCCCTTGCAAGGAACCAGTGGACCAACACGATGATGCCCAATCACCTAAACCTCCAGCCCGACCACTGCCTCGCCGTAATCACTCGCTGGAGTTATCCCGTTCTCGGCAACCGCCTCGGGCCGGCTATAAATAGCGACCCCGAGCTCGTCCTCAACCTAGCACCTCCCCTCCTCTCCTCAGAACCTTGCCACGCTCATCGGAGGGCCTCGGGAGAGTCTTCTTCCCCAACTCCGGCCGCCCCAATCCGCTTCGGGCTCCGACATGATTCTCTCCAGTGAGGGCACCCCGCCTCCCAAACCTTGCCAGTAGCCTCCTAGTGCTCCCACTCTTCTGACCCTAGCCTCAATTTGGCGTCTACAGCCCTCCTCGGCAAGATCCACCACCGCCCGAACCACCGTCCGTCGGAGTGGAGGCCGCCGTCGACGTGGTGCTCGCCGACGACCAACTCCACCACCCACAGACGCGGAAGAGCTCCGTGAACCCGTAGGTACTCTCCGTTTCACCTACCTCGCCGTGGATCGATGCCGGCGACCACCGCGATCCTCGGGCGCGAGTGTGCTCTATTTTCTTTTTCAATTTTTTAAACCTGACGGGTGGGACCCCCTCATCAGCCCCTCCACTGCTATTTGAAATGTTTTCTGAAAGCGCCTTCGGGCAAAGTACGTTTTTCCTTTGGGCTGGCGTATTTTTAACCGAAGTGTTTTCTGTTTTTCTAAACTAGCCCCTGAAAAGTTTTTGTTTCATCACAGATTAGTCCCTAGACTAAAACCTTTATAACTTTTAACAAAAGATGATTTTGAGTTGATTCTTTTTCTGTCATCTTTATTTTTCTGTCTAGTTTTTTATCATATTTATTTGAAAAATATTTGGAGCAATTTTCATGCACGCACGGTATTCACGTTAGTATCTGATTTTTTTATACCGTAGATACCGAAGGAGGTGACGAAACCGCAAACTTCGCCGAGCTAGACTCCGACTACTCCGAACCAGGGAAGCATGTTTGAACCTTTGATATGATGAGTGTTTTGCATGTTTGCTTGAGTAGTTTTCTCATGGCATGTTTATATAAGCAATTGTGAATGTTATATTTCATGCAAGGCAAGCTACAAGTAGACTTCGAAATATGATGTGTTCATATGATGGTGATATAACCTCATCATGTGGTGGCATGATAGGTGGTAAGCTGGTATTATTGAAGCATGCCGGTCTTATGTCAACCGTTTAACTCCGGTATTATCATGGATCAAGTCATGTCCCGTTCGTCTTTTTTTTGTGCCACCACATGTCAGTTGCTAACCTCTTTCCTTGTACACACCAAATAGAGGGGCCATGATGAGGGTTCCATGGCCCTGGATTAAAGCCCGTCATCCGGTCAGGGGGCATGGGTGTTTCCGGTCGGGACCGAGGGGGGGGCACCCCTTAGAGCGCGCGAATATAAATTTGATCCCATGCTACTCGAGGTTGTAGCCTCCCTGTCTCAGAGTTTTTCTTGAACGTTGCCTAGGGTGATCCCTGGCAGCAGAATGTGGAATGGGTGTGTACTGGTTAGATCAACATATCAATGTCAGTCTCAGTGTCAGTCTCAGTGACTGTCTCCGGAGGATAAACATGAAACTGTGAGTGGTAATCCCGGCTGAAAGTTATTCCCGTGGATGGACTAACCAGTTTATTATTATGTACTGAGTATTTCTCTAGGATGATTTAAATTCATGAGATACTTGAATTCGAAAGACAAAATATAAGCCCTTTATGTGATGTCGCCCAGACGTCCGACTGTGGCATTCTTGTTATTTAATTTTGATATAATCCCTTTATGTGATGTCGCTCAGACGTCCGACTGTGGCATTCCTGTTATTTGTTTTTGATATAATCCCTTTATGTGATGTCACTTAGACATCCGACTGTGGCATTCTTGTTATTTACTTTTGATATAAGCCCTTTATGTGATGTCGCTCAGACGTCCGATTGTGGCAACCTTGTTATTTACTTTCATTATAAGCCCTTTTCGAGATGTCGCCTAGACGTCCGACTGTGGCACGTACTGTCATATACATTTCAATATAAGCCCTTTATGTGGTGTCACCTTGACGCCTGACTGTGGCATGTTAATTTATTTTTCCTTTCGATGCGTCGCTTCAGACACCTGATCGGCCTTCAGTTATTTTATTAGGATTTCGAGAGGACTATCGCCTGACTTCCTTTCATTTATCATGGAGTGGAAATTTATTACCTGAGTGTGCATTACTAATCTGCTCATGTGCATCATGTTTGCATTTGTTATATCTTATGTCCAAACTATCTTGCGAGTACATTCAAAGTACTCACCTGTCTTGTTGATTTAGCCAGATGTTGACGAAGGCGATCTTATGGATGAAGAGTTCGATAGAGTCTGATGCCTAGAGGAGTCCTAGTCAGTCCCGTGCGATCCTGGAGTTGGTCACTTGTATTATATACGCTTCCGCTACCCTAATAAAATCATCGAGCCTCACTCCGACGCTTGATGAGCTGTAAGATTTGGAGTCATGTCACCCACTTCACTGTGACATGCCCACCACCACTTTTATTACGAGTCAGTAGTTATGCCACCATACCCCTTTGTGTCATATCCGCCTTTATGTATAATATCGGCATGCTTGTAATAAATTGTTGAGCAGCCTCAGCTCAGCCTTGTATAATATTTTATACTTCTGGATTTCTGTATCAAGGATTTGTCTACCGATAAGAAGGATTCTTCTGTACTGGTCCGATAAAATGGTCGGTTTTTCAATAAATGTTTTATTGGAAAACCGGTCCTGAAAACCTTGGTATCAGAGCCAGGCTGACTGTAGGAAGCCACTAGGTGCAATCGCTAATCGGTTATTAGCGTAATAAGTGCTATTTTAACATTTTACAATTGTGGCAATTTTCTGTTAGTCATCACAAATTTATGAATTGACTATCTGGAATTTTTGTCTACCTTTGTAGATGGCTGGCAGCGACTATGAGTCACAGGTGTTCGACAATGTACCTGAGGGGTTTATCAAGCTTCTTGTCTCCATCACCAAGGTCACGATCGGGCCATCAACTCATCCGGAGTTCACACTCTACCAGCACAAGCTCAGCAATAGCGTGTCCATGCACCAGGCCGCGGTGCAATTCAAGGGAGGACGTTCCGAATCACGCCGCTTCCGATTTGTTGGAAGGGCCATGCCTACGGAGAGGCATGCCATGCAGATGGCTGCCCGTGAGGCAATAGCTCGTATCCGGGATGCTCTTCCTTCGATGAAGACTTGTCACTACCGCTACCTCCCATGCCACGTGCCATACACTTGTCACTATGCATTTGCTTGCACTAGGGGAGAGAGAGATGAGGCTATTGAGATGCTAGTTGAGTATCTCAAAGCTCTTGAGGCAGCCTTTGGTAACCTCGTGGACGACTTTGTGGCTGCTCGTATGGACTTCGTTCAGGGCTGTTCCGCCAACAGGAGGGAGCTCCTCCGTACAGCACCACCACTGACTTACGTCTCATCCTCAGCATCCTATGCACCTGCCGTCTTAGCCACCGCTCGCCGCCTGCCTACCACTAAGGAGTTTGACCAAGTCATTGCTCCTACTCTAGTCAGTGATGCACCACCTGCCGTGCCCACACCTGCTCCTCAAACCAGTACTTCATGCCTGGAGCCTATTAGTGAGGAGGAGGTTGAGTCTCTAGCATCACTGGGTCTTACCCTCGGCAGGCAGAGGGAAGTTTTTACCATCTCCGACTGAGTGCGCCAAGCAGCCGTGCGATGTACCAGCTTGTATGATATGTTTATATGTATATAGGTTTGGTGAGAAGTAGTTTGTGTGCGCATCATGTAGGAACTCGGAGAAGTGCACTAGCCTAAATAACATGTCAGGAAGGTGTACTCACATCCTGAGTGATGTATTGTATAATTATGGCTTGCGTGTAAGATATGTACTGAGCAGTCCTTCTCCATGCAAAATCAAGTATTTTTCTTGAAAAAAATTGAGTTTTTAAAATTCTGCCTTTGCAAAAATTATTTATTTTTGCCACTCATTTTTCTCATGAATTCTACAAAAATACCCCAGAGTGGAAAATGCCTCGTCCTTCGACTCGTTCCATGCCAAGTCCGCTAGAGGAAAATTATGGTACCCAGACCAGTAACAATTTCACACTGGGGCAGTCAAGTCAGCAAGGTAGTGAAGCAACATTTTCTCAAATATGTTGCCTTTATGAGCAAAGCCAGCAGCAGCATCAAGAAATGATGAACCATGTTATCAATATGGGAAATCACCGTGAACCATATCAGCAACATTCCAAATTGTCTGAACTACAAAAGACACGTCCCCCAACGTTCTCTCACACTGATAAACCTCTTGAGGCCGATGATTGGCTTCGAGACATTGCAAGGAAGTTAATTATTGCACAATGTTTGGACCGTGAGAAGGTACTCTATGCACCTCACTACCTCACTGGAGCAGCTGCATCATGGTGGGAAAATTTCCTACACATGCACCCCAATGAAAATAACATCACCCGGGAAGAATTTATAGAAGGTTTTCGTGGGGCACACATTCCCAGACGCATTATGAAGATCAAGAAAAGGGAGTTTGATGACCTCAAGCAGAGAAGCATGACAGTGGCTGAGTACAATAGTCAGTTTACTCAATTATCTAGTTATGCCAACGAAGAGCATATGACTGAGAATAAAAAGATGGAAAAATTTCTGGACGGTTTGGCACCAGCACTTAAATGCCAGCTGGTCGTACACACCTTTCCGGATTTCAAAACACTTGTGGAAAAATCTATTACATTGGAAAATGAGCGCCGCAGCTTGGAGGATTTTCGCAAGCGCAAAAGGGACAAAACTACCCATGCTCGCAACAATCAAAACAAGACTGATTTTCAGAAAATTGGAGTGAACAAATCCCCAACCAGTACTCCACGCCCGAACAAAAAATTTCATGCAAGAGACAAGGATTTTACATATAGCCCAGGCGTTACTTGCTACGCTTGTGGAGAGGAAGGACACTATGCCAAATAGTGCCCAAAACCAAGAAACTCGGCCCCCAAGCAGAACAACAGTGGTAATAATTCAACACCCAAGCGTAACAACTTCAACCCCAATAACAATCACAGGAAGGGTCACTTGAACCATGTGACCAAGGAGGAAGCACAGAATGCCCCAGATATCGTACTCGATATGTTCCTTGTCAACACAATACCTGCCATGGTTTTGTTTGATTCTGGAGCTTCTCACTTGTTCATTTCAAAGAAATTTGCTTTGCAACATGATTTTTCGATGCTTCCCCTGGAAAAATCCATGACCATCAAGTCCCCCGGGATTAAGCAAATCACTCAGAGTTACTGCCAAGATGTGGTTATTGAGATTGAAGGACTAAAGTTTCAGGCAAACCTCATTGTATTGGAAAACAAGGGAATGGATGTTATCCTAGGAATGGACTGGTTAACCACCAACATGGGATTTATCGACTGCTTCAATCGGACTGTAATTCTTACTCATCATCATGGGAAGACAATAAAAGTTGCAGCTCAAGAAAGGCCAGTATCACGGCAACCAAGGTTGAACAAGGTGGACATTTCGGAGTTAAGAAAGGTTCCAGTGGTTTGTGAGTTCCCTGACGTATTTCCCGAAGAACTACCAGGCATGCCACCAGACCGGGAAATAGAGTTCATCATTGAACTAGCACCTGGAACCACTCCCATTTACAAGAAGCCCTATAGAATGGCACCCTCCTAATTGGTAGAATTAAAAAAGCAAATAAAAGAATTACCGGACAAAGGATTTATATGGGCCAGCTCCTCACCTTGGGGTTCACCAGTATTATTTGCCAAGAAAAAGGATGGGACACTGAGATTATGCATGGACTATCGAGCACTCAACATGGTCACCATCAAAAATAAATATCTGATGCCATGGATAAATGATTTATTTGACCAGCTCGCACAAGCCAAAGTTTTCTCAAAAATTGATTTAAGGTTGGGGTATCATCAGTTAAAAGTGCGGACAGAAGATATCCCTAAGACAACATTCACCTCCAGATACGGATTATATGAATTTACAGTAATGCCGTTTGGACTAACAAACGCCCCGCATATTTTTTCCATCTCATGAACAAAGTGTTTATGAAATTTATGGACAAATTTGTTGTGGTGTTCATTGATGATATTCTGGTATACTCTAAGACAGCAGAAGAGCATGCTGAACATCTTAGAATTGTACTGGGAGAATTAAGGAAACATCAATTATACGCCAAATTTAGCAAATGTGAATTTTGGTTAAGACAGGTTGGTTTTCTAGGCCACGTATTGACTCAAGAAGGTGTCGTCGTGGACCCAGAAAAAGTCAAGGCCGTACTTGGCTGGAAACCACCAGCCAACGTAACAGATGTATGAAGCTTCCTAGGAATGGCTGGATATTACCGAAGGTTTATTGAGGGGTTCTCCACCCTAGCAAAACCAATGACACAGTTACTCAAGAAGGATAAGAAATTTGTATGGACTGAAGCTTGCGAGAAAAGTTTCCAAAAGCTCAAAAGGAAATTAACAACAGCACCAGTATTGGTTGTACCAGACATACACAAAAGTTTTGAAGTATATTGTGACGCATCCCGGAAGGGCCTCGGATGCGTACTAATGCAAGAAGGCAAGGTAGTCGCATACGCTTCCAGGCAACTACGAAAGCATGAAGAAAATTATCCTACTCATGACTTGGAATTAGCAGCAGTCATTCATGCACTCAAAGAGTGGAGGCACTTTTTGCTCGGAAATCGTTGTGAAATATATACATACCAAAAGCCTCAAGTATATTTTCACACAATCCAAACTCAATTTACGACAATGACGCTGGTTGGAATTAGTGAAAGATTATGATGTTGGCATTCACTACCATCCAGGAAAGGCAAATGTAGTGGCAGATGCTCTTAGTCAAAACCCCAGCTCGGGCAACGACAGTCTACAGAACTTGAGACCTGAATTTCAGCAGGAGTTCTCTAAACTCAACTTGGTGATGGTCACTGAAGGCAATGTGTCAAATTTGGAAATACAGCCCACCCTAATGGAACAGATTAAGAAGGCTCAGCATGGACACCCCAGCATCGAAGGCATAAAAAGAAAAGTGAGTCTGGGCAAGGCCTCAGAATTCGTCATAGACGATGAGGGAATATTATGGTACAAAGACAGACTTTGCGTACCAAATATAGAGGACCTCAAACAGCAAATTCTAGCCGAAGGCCACACCGCTCTATATTCAATCCACCCTAGAGGAACCAAAATGTACAAGGATATTCAAGAAAAAATTTGGTGGCACGGTATGAAGAGGGATATAGCCACATTCATTGCATGTTGTGATTCATGTTAGCGCATTAAAGCCGAGCACCAAAAACCAGCAGGACTATTACAGCCAAACAGGATACCTGAGTGGAAATGGGACGAGATTGGAATGGATTTTATTGTCAGACTACCTCGGTCACGACACGAAAATGATGCCATATGGGTCATCACAGATAGATTAACTAAGGTGGCACATTTCATCCCAGTAAAGACAACCCACACCACTCAGAAGCTTGCCAAACTTTATCTCTCCCGTATAGTTTGTCTGCATGGAATTCCAAAGACCATAATATCCGACGGAGGCACTCAATTCGTCTCTAGATTTCGGGATCATTTACAACAAGCTCTGGGAACTCAACTAGTATTCAGTACAGCATACCACCCCCAGACTGGAGGACAAACTGAACGTGTGAACCAAATTCTATAGGACATGCTAAGAGCATGTGTTCTCACCTACGGAACCAGTTGAGAAGAAAGCTTGCCGTATGCCGAGTTAGCATACAACAACAGTTACCAAGCCAGTCTACAAATGGCACCTTTTGAAGCATTGTACGGGCGAAGATGCCGTACCCCATTAAAATGGTTAGAAACAGGAGACAGTCGTATCTTCGGCCCAAACATGCTCAAGGAAGCTGAGGAGAAAGTTAGACTAATCAGGGATTGACTCAAGACAGCCCAGAGCCGACAAAAGAGTTATTACGATCAAAAACATCGTGAAGTCAGCTTTGAACCCGATGAATATGTGTATCTACGAGTATCTCCGATGAGGGGCCTACAACGATTCAAAGTTAAAGGAAAACTAGCACCACGGTTTATTGGACCCTTCTATGTGGTTACACGAAGAGGCACGGTGGCCTACCAGCTAGACCTACCCAAAAAACTGTCAGACGTCCACGACTTGTTCCATGTCTCACAGTTGAGGAAATGTGTAGGCAACCCAGAGAAGCATGTATCTCATGAAAGCATTGACGTGCAACCAGACCTCACCTACAGGGAACGTCCAATAAAATTATTGGAGGAGTCTGAAAGAAGGACCCGTCAGAAAACAATTAAGTTTTTCAAGGTTCAGTGGAGCAATCACACCGAGGATGAGGCAACATGGGAAAGAGAGGATTTTCTTCGGACAGAGTACCCACACCTATTTGAGGATTGGCTAAAATCTTGGGGACGAGATTTTTCCTAAGGGGGTAGGTGTTGTAACACTCCAAAAATTTTGATTTGGTTTTTATCAATTTCCTTTTTCTTTTGATGGAAAGGAGGTTATTAAATTTTTCTAAAAGACTCTCCTTCTCAAATCCTTTTATGACAAGTATGGCATGGGTTCTTTGCAATCTTGATTTTGGTCTTGAGGGTTTTTCATATTGGGTTGGCTGAACCCAAATGGTTTTTGGAAAGTTTTTACAATTCCTTGTATTAAAATGAAATCCTATGGATTATGGATTTATTCTTTTCCTATTCAAACCTTTCTCTTTTGCCATGTCACATGTTGAAATCTTTCTTCCTAACCCAGCTCCTCACTTTGGGTTAAGTCAAACATCCAATTCCAGCAAGTTTCAACCTCTTTTAGATTTTCTTTCTATTTGATTTATCCTCAAACATTTTTCTGTAATTTAGTTTGGACTCTTGGGATTTACAAAGGAAGTACCAGATCCTTTAAGTTCCTGAGCCCAAGAAAATTACCCCAACTAGTCCTTGGTACCCTCAACCAAGATCCATCAAGATCCACTGGTCCACAGTTCAAATTTTTTAAAATGTGCTTACTGCAAGTTTGGACCAGATTTGCCATTTTTGGTGAAATTCATTCTTTTTCTTTTCCTAAAAATCTGAGATAAATCAGGCAGCCTCTAGATGCATCAAGAGACCACCTCACCAAGTCCCAGCTCCAGAAAAAAAATTCACGTGCCTAAATCATTTCGTCGAACAGTTGGCATGCACTGTTCCTGTCAAATTCAGAGTTTCAGTGTTTTGGTTCAGTCGTCAGTGTCGTTTTCTTCAGAACTTGGCGTCGATCTCGCCAGTGCGCGCGTTGGCGCCTTGCTCACTGCTCCCCCTTCTTATCCATCACGCCGCACGGTTGCCTGGACGGTTGCGAGCATCAGCGGTGAGCTGGCAGGGGTACATCGCCCCCATGAGCGGCGACAGCAACACTCACTGCGCCCGCCAGAGAGGCTCAACATGGAACGACGCCGTCCAGCACCGCCCAATCCTCCAAGAGCCTCCGCGTGGCCATCCCCTTCCCTGTACGTGCTGCAGAGCCGTCCTCGTGGCCTGGAAAGCATAGAGCGCGCTCCCTGCTGCCGACGTGCCCATGAGGCCGTTCCGTCGAGAGCTTGGAGTATCACCCAAGTCATTCTAAGTTTAGCCCTTGAACGGAACTAGTGGACCAACCCGATGATGCCCAATCACCTAAACCTCCAGCCCGACCACTGCCTCGCCGTAATCGCTCGCTGGAGTTATCCCGTTCTCGGCAACCGCCTCGGGCCGGCTATAAGTAGCGACCCCAAGCTCGTCCTCAACCCAGCACCTCCCCTCCTCTCCTCAGAACCTCGCCACGCTCATCGGAGGGCCTCGGGAGAGTCTTCTTCCCCAACTCCGGCCGCCCCGATCCGCTTCGGGCTCTGACACGATTCTCTCCGGTGAGGGCACCCCCGCCTCCCAAACCTTGCCATTAGCCTCCTAGTGCTCCCACTCTTCTGACCCTGGCCTCAATTTGGCGTCTACAGCCCTCCTCGGCGAGATCCACCACTGCCCGAACCACCGTCCACCGGAGTGGAGGCCGCCGTCAACATGGTGCTCGTCGACGACCAACTCCACCACCCATAGATGCGGAAGAGCTCCGTGAACCCATAGGTACTCTCCGTTTCCCCTACCTCGCCGTGGATCGACACCGGCGACCACCGCGATCCTCGGGCGCCGGTGTGCTCTGTTTTCTTTTTCAACTTTTTAAACCTGACAGGTGGGACCCCCTCGTCAGCCCCTCCTCTGCTATTTGAAACGTTTTCTGAAAGCGCCTTCGGGCAAAGTGCATTTTTCCTTTGGTCTGGCATATTTTTAACTAAAGTGTTTTCTGTTTTTCTAAACTAGCCCCTGAAAAGTTTCTGTTTCATCATAGATTAGTCCCTGGACTAAAACCTTTTTAACTTTTAAACAAAAGATGATTTTGAGTTGATTCCTTTTCTGTCATCTTTACTTTTCTGTCTAGTTTTTTATCATATTTATTTGAATAAAAATTGGAGCAATTTTTATGCACGCACGGTATTCACGTTAGTATCCGATTTTTTATACCGTAGATACCGAAGGAGTTGACGGAACCACAAACTTCGCCGAGCTAGACTCTGACTACTCCGAACCAAGCAAGCATGTTTGAACCTTTGATATGATGAATGTTGCATGTTTTCTTGAGTAGTTTTCTCATGGCATGTTTATATAAGCAATTGTGAATGTTATATTGCATGCAAGGCAAGCTACAAGTGGACTTCGAAATATGATGTGTTGATATGATGGTGATATAACCTGATCATGTGGTGGCATGATAGGTGGTAAGCTGGTATTGTTGAAGCATGCCAGTCTTATGTCAACCGTTTAACTCCGGTATTATCTTGGATCAAGTCATGTCATGTTCGTCTTTTTTGTGCCGCCACATGTGTGACACTCCAAAATTTTTATTTGGTTTTTATCAAAAACTTTGTGGTTTTGAGGAGAGATTTTTTTTCTTTTTTAAAGTGTAGCTCTATGAAAATTTGGGTTTTTCTTATCTTTGAAGCCACCCTTGGCTTTGTATTTTTGCCCATGAGATAAAACCCTCCAAAACCTCCCCTCCCCCTTGTGATCAACCTAAATTCTCTGTCCCAACTAATCCAAACTGGTTTTGGATTTTTATTCTAATTATTTTTCCCCTCAATTCAATTCTGAAAATTATTTGGAGCCTGAGGGATTTTCAAAGCAAGTACACTTTTTCATTTGAGTTTTGAACTCAAACCAATTCTCCTGGATTGTCCTTTGAACCCACAACCCAGAACCATCTTGATCCACTCCTCCACTTTTCAAAATTTTCAAAATTCAGTCTCTGCAAGTTTGGACCAGATTTGCCAAATTTGGTGAAATTCATATCTACACTCCTCCAAAAATTCCACCAAAATTCAGGCAGCCTATTTGAGCAATGAGAAGCCACTCCACCAAAAATCAGCTCAAGGAAAAATCCCTACATGCCTGGATCATTCTGTCGAACACCTTGCATGCACTGTTTTCCTTACACTTTCAGAAATTCAGTTTTCAGTTTCGACAGTTTCAGTCACGCGGCCACAGTGCACTTGGCACGTTGCTCGCGGCCTCGCTTGCTTGTCCGAAGCTTCACACGTGCACTTGGCGCGACACTGGCGTCGGTGGCGCCCTGGCCCGCCTGCTCCGGCGTGTCTTGCGGCGGCCGGCTCCCCGTAACGGCCGACAGGGAGGAGAACGGCGGCGCAACGCCGTTCGGCACCGCCCAAATCCTCTGGTGGCTCCGCGTGGCCTTCTCCATGCCAGCGCACGCATGCGGCACCGTCGCCGTGGTGCAGCACGCACGGAGCACGCTCTCTGCCGCCGACGGGCCCGCGCCACCCCGTTCCGTCGAGCTCGACCCAAACACCCAAACCCCGGCCAGTTTAGCACTAAAACGGACCCATTGAACCTCCGTGATGACGCTCGACTCCCTAACCACCCCGACCGAGCACTGCGCCACCGTAATCGCTCGCCGGTGATCCTCGTTCACGGCAACCGCCTCGGACCGCCTATATAAAGGGGTCCCGAGCTCACTCCCGTGCACGCAGCACCCCCACTACTCACCAACACCCCGCCAGGCCACTAGGGGGACCTCGAGGAGGTCTCCTCCCCCAGCTCTGGCCGCCTCGCCCCGCCTCGGCCTCCAGCCCGATTCGTTCTGGTGAGGCCATCTCCGGCGCTCAAACCCCGTTCGTCACCCTCTCTAGCTGCCAGGAGCATGACCCCCTCTTCAATTTAACCTTTGCAGCCCTCTCCGACGAGCCCCTCGACCACCCGAGCCGCCGTCCGCCGGAGCAAAGCTCGCCGTCGACGTGGTGCTCGCCGACCGACTCCACCACCATCAACTGACGCGGAAGGGTTCCCTGAGCACGGAGGTACCCTCCGATCTCTCTGCCTCGCCGTGGATCGCCGCCGGCGACCACCGCGGCTCTCGGGCGCCGGTGAACTCTGCCGCCCCGTTTGAACATTTGAACCTGACGGGTGGGACCCCACCGTCAGCCTCTCTGCTCTCTCTTTCAAATCGTTTTCTGGAAGCGCCTTCGGGCAGAATGCGTTTTCTCTTCAGGCTGGCGTAGTCGCTACCGAAGCGTTTTCTGTTTTTATAAACTAGCCCCTGGAAATCTTCTGTTTCATTACTGATAAGTCCCTGGACAAAAACCCTTATAAATTTTAATCAGAAAAGTATTTTTGATTGATTCTTTTTCTGTTCTCTTTAAAATTTTGCCTAGTTTTTTATCAGATTTATTTAAAAAAATATTTGGTTTACCTTCTGTGCACTCCTTGGTATTTACGTTAGCGCATATATTGTCTTTAAACCGTAGATACCGAAGGAGGTGACGGAGCCGCGAACTTCACCGAGCTAGGCTCCGACTACTCTGAACCAGGCAAGCATGTTTGAACTTTTGATATGATGAGTGTCTTGGCATGTTTTGCATTTAGTTAGTTTCATGGCATGTTGGTGAGCATACCGATGAACGTTATTTTATGTGATAATAAGGTGAGTAAGTTCAATGATCCATACGTGGATGAATGTGAATATGAATGGCCATGTGTTGGCATGAGGATGGGTACGATGGCAGTGTTGTGGCATGCCAGTCTTACGCCAGACTATGTGACTTCAGTGTCAAACCATATCGGTCCAGTACCTATCATTTCCTTTCTTGTACTACCACATGTTTTCCGCAAGGAATATGGTTTAGTAAGTTGCAAACCGCTTTCATGGTACACACCAAAGAGGAGAGGCCGTGATGATGGTTCCATGGCCCTGGATTAAAGCCAGTCATCCGGTCAGGGGGCATGGGTGTTTCCGGTTGGGACCGAGAGGGGGCACCCCTTAGAGCGCGCGTATATAAATTTGATCCCATGCTATTCGAGATTGTGATCTCCCCGTCTCAAAAGTTTTTCTTGGACGATGATTAGGGTGATTCCTAGCATCGAGAGGTAGGATGGGTGTGTACCGGTTAGCTGTGTTTCCTTCCGAAATACCATAAACAGAACTAGTCCTTCGTGACTACGGAAATCCGTTGACTGTGGGAAAAATTTGGTACAAACTCTGCAGATTCATATATTCCTCCAAATCATCTCTTCCATGTCAAGTTTCGTTCCATCTTATCCTAATCAATTGTCAGCTTTGATGACAGAGACTCCGATGAATCGCATGAGTGCTAAGTCCGATTGAATGATTATCCCTGTGGATGGACTAACCCGTTTATTCTCATGGATTGAATGTTTATTATGAGTATTGTTTACTGGTGAATTTAAGGCCCTTTCTGCGATGTCGCTCAGACGTCCGACTGTGGCATTTCATTTAAAGCCCTTTCTGCGATGTCGCTCAGGCGTCCGACTGTGGCATTTCTTTTAAAGCCCTTTCTGCGATGTCGCTCAGACGTTCGACTGTGGCATTTCTTTTAAAGCCCTTTCTGCGATGTCGCTCAGACGTCTGACTGTGGCATTTCATTTAAAGCCCTTTCTGCGATGTCGCTCAGATGTCCGACTGTGGCATTTCATTTAAAGCCTTTTCTGCGATGTCGCTCAGACGTCCGACCATGGCATTTCTTTTAAAAGCCCTTTATGTGGTGTCGCTAAGACGCCCGACTGTGGCATCATTTTTCCTTATTTTTATTTGTTCACCTTTCGAGGCGTCACTTCAGACACCCGATCGGTCCTTATTTATGCTCTGTGGAATTTCAGGTGGACTACCGCCGTTTCCCTTTTTACTTACCCGTTATGCCAATTTTATTTATTGTGCATTAAGGAATTAATCATGTTGCATCCATGCACGCATTTGTTATATCTTACGTCCGAACTGTCTTGCGAGTACTTTCAAAGTACTCACTGGCTTGTTGATTTGGCCAGATGCTGACAAAGGCGATCTCATGGATGAAGAGTTTGATAGCGAGTCCGACACTTAGAGGAGTCCCAGTCAGTCTCGTGCGACCCTGGATTTGGTCACTGTTTTATATCCGCTTCCGCTACCAAATAAATTTATCGAGCCTCACCTCGACGTTCGATGAAATGATATTCTTAGAGTCTTGTATTTCCCTTCCCACTGTGTTTTTTCCACCACCAACCTACCCATGAGTCAGTAGTATGTCTCCACACCACTGTGTCCTGTCCGCCATTATGTATGATTATTGGCGTGCTTGTAATAATTTGGTTGAGCGACCGCAGTTCAACCCTGTAATATATTTTATGCTACTGGCTTGATGTATCAAGAAATTGTCTACCAGTGAGGAGGATTTCTCTCATACTGGACTCAAAAGACTGGTTTATCAATAAATATTTTTATTGGAAAACCGGCCGTGACAAGCTTGGTACCAGAGCCAGGCTGACTGTAGGAAGCCACTAGGTGCGATCGCTAATTAGTTATTAGCATGACAGGGCTATTTTATGCTTTTGCAATTGTAGTCATTTTCTGTCAGTCAGCATAAATTTATGATCTGACCCTGCAGAATTTTGCCTACTTTTGTAGATGGCCGACGTCAGCTGCGAGTCTCAGACCTTCGCCAACGTGCCCGATGGGTTCGTCAAGCTTCTTTCTTCCATCGTTCAGGTCGCGATGGGGCCATCCGTGCGCCCAGTCTTCACACTCTACCAGCACCGAGTCAACGACAGTCTGACCATGCACCAGGCCGCGGTGCAGTTTAGGGGAGGGCGTGGTGAGTTACGCCGCTTCCGGTTCGTGGGAAGAGCCATGCCTACGGAGAGGCATGCTATGCAGATGGCAACCCGCGAGGCGATAGCTCGTCTCAGGGATGTCCTTCCCGTGATGAAGACTCGTCGTTACCGTTATCTTCCGTGCCATGTGCCTTACACCTGTCACTACGCATACTCCTGCCCCAGAGGAGAACGAGACGAGGCTTTTGAGATGCTCATTGAGTATCTCCGGGCCCTGGAGGCAGCCTTCGACAACTTGGTGGACGACTTCGTAGCTACCTGCATGGACTCAGTTCATGGCTGTGCTGCCAACAGGAGGGAGCTCCTACCAATCGCACCGCCACTGACTTTTGTCTCGTCATCAACATCTTTTACGCCTGCTCGTCGTCTGCCTTCTACCGAAGAATTCAACCAAGTTATTGCACCCACTCCAGCGCGCACTACACCAACCTTCGCGCCCACTCCTGTACGTGTTGCTCCGCCCCTGGCAACCGCTCTGCCCGCTCTGCGCAACACTACACGTATGGAGCCCATTAGCGAGGAGGAAGTCGAGTCCCCAACCTCGCTACGCCTCGCCCTCGGCAGGGCAAGGGAGATCGTCAACATCTCTGCCTAAGTACGCTTAGCTGCCGTGTATTGTACCACTTTGTAAGATATGTGCATAGGCTGTGAGAAGTAGCCTGTTTGCGCATCATGTAGGATCTGGAGAAGTGCACTAGCCTTAATAACATGTCAGGATTATGTACGCATATCCTGAGTGATGTACTGTATAATTACCGCCCGCGTGTAAGATATGTAATGAGCAGTCCTTCTCCGTGCGCAAGTCGATTTGTTTTTCTTAAGTAAGCTTGGGTATTTAATAATATCTGCCAGCTTTATGCATTTATGGTTTTATTTTTGCGACTCTTTCCGCTTTTCTTAAGAGTTTTACAAAAATACTTTTCCCAGAGTGAAAAATGTCTCGTCCTTGGACACGTTCCATGCCAACTCCACCAGAGGAAATTCATGATACTCAACCCAACAATGAGTTCACTCAGGGACAGTCAAGCCAACAAGGCAGTGAATCGGCACTTTCACAAATGTGCCGCCTTTATGAACAGAGTCAGCAACAACATCGCGAGATGATGAACCAAGTCATCAACATGGGGAATCATCATGGACAGTATCAGCAACATTCCAAGTTATCTGAGCTACAGAAGACACGTCCTCAAACATTTTCTCATACTGACAAGCCTCTTGAAGCCGAGGACTGGCTTCAAGATATGGAGAGGAAATTAATTATTGCAAAGTGTTCAGATCTCGAGAAAGTACTATATGCTCCACACTATCTCACAGGAGCAGCCGCATCGTGGTGGGAGAATTTTCTGCACATGCATCCCAACGAAAATGACATAACCTGGGATGATTTCAAGGAAGGTTTCCGTGGTGCACATATTCCTAAGAGTATTATGAAAATCAAGAAGAGAGAATTTGATGACCTCAAACAAAGGAACATGACAGTGTCAGATTACAACAGTCAATTTACCCTATTATCCCGCTACGCCAATGAGGAGCGTATGACTGAAATCAAGAAGATGGAGAAATTCCTTGACGGTCTGGCGCCCGCACTTAAATGCCAACTGGTCGTGCACACTTTTCCTGATTTTAAAACGCTGGTGGACAAGGCCATTACTCTGGAAAATGAGAGACGCAGTCTGGAAGATATCCGCAAGCGAAAAAGGGACCAGACTAATCACACTCGCAATCACCGAAGCAAGATAGATTTTAAAAAGGGTGGGACACCCAAATTCTCATCCAATGTCTCACGCCCAATCAAGAATTTTCATGCAAGGGACAAGGAATTCACCTATCGCCCCGACGTTACTTGTTACGCTTGTGGAGAAGAAGGGCATTATGCCAAACAGCGCCCCAAGCCAAGGAACTCAACCCCAAAGCCGAACAACGGCGGCAATAATTCAGCGCCCAAACGAAACAATTTCAATCCCAACAATAACCATAGGAAGGGTCATCTGAACCACGTAACCAAAGAGGAGGCACAAAATGCTCCGGATATCGTACTCGGTACGTTTCCTGTCAACACAATACCTGCAATGGTTTTGTTTGATTCTGGAGCTTCTCACTCTTTCATCTCGAAAAGTTTTGCTTTGCAAAATAATTTTTCGATGCTTCCTTTGGAGAAATCCATAATAATCAAGTCCCTCGGGATTCAGCAAGTTTCTCAGAATTACTGTCAGAATGTGGTCATTGAGTTTGAAGGATTGGAGTTTTACGCAAATCTTATTGTATTGGAAAATAAAGGACTGGATGTCATCCTAGGGATGGATTGGCTAACCACCAATAAAGGTTTTATCGACTGTTTCAACAGGACCGTGATTCTCACACACCACCAAGGGAAGACAATAAGAGTATCAGCCAAGGAAGGAAAAAGACCCTGGCAACCGAGATTAAATAAGGTGGACGTTTCTGAGCTAAACAAGGTTCCAGTAGTGTGTGAATTTCCAGATGTATTCCCTGAAGAGCTGCCAGGCATGCCACCAGATCGAGAAATAGAATTCCGCATTGAGCTAGCACCAGGAACCACCCCCATATACAAGAAACCATATAGAATGGCACCATCCGAGTTGATCGAATTGAAGAAGAAAATAAAGGAATTACTGGATAAAGGATACATTTGGGCCAGCTCCTCACCTTGGGGATCACCAATTTTATTTGCTAAGAAGAAGGATGGAACGCTGAGATTGTGTATCGACTATCGAGCACTTAACATGGTCACAGTCAAAAACAAATACCCGATGCCAAGGATAAACGATTTGTTTGATCAACTTGCTCAGGCCAAGGTATTCTCAAAAATTGACTTAAGGTCAGGATACCATCAATTGAAGGTACGAACGGAAGATATCCCCAAAACAGCCTTCACCTCCAGATATGGACTGTACGAGTTCACAAGTGATGCCATTTGGATTAACTAACGCCCCGGCATATTTTGTTCACCTCATGAACAAAGTATTTATGAAGTTTATGGACAAATTCGTCGTAGTATTCATCGACGATATTCTGGTATACTCCAAGACACCAGAAGAGCACGCAGAACATCTCAGGATTGTACTAGGAGAGCTAAGGAAACACCAATTGTATCCCAAGTTCAGCAAGTGCGAATTTTGGCTAAGACAAGTAGGTTTTCTAGGCCACGTGCTGACTCAAGATGGTATAGCAGTGGACCCAGAGAAAGTCAAGGCCGTACTTGACTGGAGGTCACCAGCCAGCGTAACAGACATACGAAGTTTCTTGGGAATGGCAGGATATTACCGCAGATTTATTGAAGGGTTTTCCACCATATCCAAGCCTATGACACAGTTACTCAAGAAAGATAAGAAGTTTGAATGGACAGAAGCCTGCGAGAAAAGTTTCCAAGAGCTAAAGCGGAAATTAACAACAACACCAGTATTAATTGTACCCGATATACACAAGAATTTTGAAGTATTTTGTGACGCATCCAGAAAGGGTCTCGGATGCGTGTTGATGCAAGAAGGCAAGGTTGTCGCCTACGCTTCAAGGCAACTTCGCAAACACGAGGAAAATTATCCCACTCATGATTTAGAAATGGCAGCAGTTATTCATGCACTCAAGGAATGGAGGCATTTTCTACTTGGGAATCGATGTGAGATATATACGGATCACAAAAGCCTCAAATACATTTTTACGCAGCCAGAACTAAATTTACGGCAACGCCGCTGGTTGGAATTGGTAAAGGATTATGATGTTGGTATCCATTAAAGAGGCTCAGTCCGGTCACCCCAGCATTGAAGGAATTAAAAGGAAGTTGAGTATGGGCAAGGCCTCGGAATTCGTCATAGACAATGAAGGAATATTATGGTTCGGAGAAAGGCTATGCGTGCCAAACATAGAAGACCTTAAACAGCAAGTTTTAACTGAAGCACACACCACTCCATATTCGATCCACCCTGGAGGAACCAAAATGTATAAGGATATTCAGGAAAGATTTTGGTGGCACGGTATGAAGAGGGACATAGCCGCTTTCATTGCATGTTGCGACTCATGTCAACGCATAAAGGCTGAACATCAGAGACCAGCCGGACTACTGCAACCTAACAAAATACTTGAGTGGAAATGGGATGAAATAGGGATGGATTTTATTGTCGGATTACCTCGGTCACAACACGGGAATGATGCCATATGGGTCATCACTGACAGGTTGACCAAAGTAGCACACTTTATTCCAGTGAAGACAACCTACACCACTCAGAGGCTTGCCAGGATTTATCTTCCCCGCATAGTCTGTCTGCATGGTGTCCCGAAGACTATAATTTCCGACAGAGGCACTCAGTTCGTCTCAAGATTTTGGGAGCAATTACAACAGGCTCTGGGAACCCAACTAGCCTTCAGTACCGCATACCATCCACAGACTGATGGACAAACAGAACGCGTAAACCAGGTTTTAGAAGACATGCTGAGAGCATGTGTCCTCACCTATGGAACCAGTTGGGAGGACAGCCTGCCATATGCTGAGTTCGCATACAACAACAGTTACCAGGCCAGCCTGCAAATGGCTCCTTTCGAAGCCCTATACGGAAGGAGATGTCGTACCCCGTTAAATTGGTCAGAGACCGGAGACAGCCGCATCTTCGGACCAGATATGCTCAGAGAAGCCGAGGAAAAAGTCAAGCTAATCAGGGACCGACTTAAGACCGCTCAAAGTCGACAGAAAAGTTATTATGATCAGAAACATCGTAGGGTCAGCTTCGAACCCGGTGAATTCGTATACTTGAGAGTATCCCCGATGAGAGGATTGCAACGGTTTAAGATTAAAGGAAAATTAGCACCAAGATTCATTGGACCATTTTGCATAGTGGCACGAAGAGGCACTGTAGCCTACCAGCTAGACTTACCCGAAGACTTGTCCGACATTCACGACGTGTTCCACATCTCTCAATTAAGGAAGTGCGTAAGCAACCCAGAGAAACAAGTATCTCATGAGAACATTGACATACAGCCAGACCTCACTTATCGAGAACGTCCCATATGAATATTAGAGGAGTCTGAAAGGAGGACCCGACAGAAATCCATCAAGTTTTTCAAAGTCCAGTGGAGCAATCACACCGACAGTGAAGCAACTTGGGAAAGCGAGGATTTTCTTCGGACAGAGCATCCACACTTATTTAAGGATCAGCTGAAATCTCGGGGACGAGATTTTTCCTAAGGGGGTAGGTGTTGTGACACTCCAAAATTTTTATTTGGTTTTTATCAAAAACTTTGTGGTTTTGAGGAGAGATTTTTTTTCTTTTTTAAAGTGAAGCTCTATGAAAATTTGGGTTTTTCTTATCTTTGAAGCCACCCTTGGCTTTGTATTTTTGCCCATGAGATAAAACCCTCCAAAACCTCCCCTCCCCCTTGTGATCAACCTAAATTCTCTGTCCCAACTAATCCAAACTGGTTTTGGATTTTTATTCTAATTATTTTTCCCCTTAATTCAATTCTGAAAATTATTTGGAGCCTGAGGGATTTTCAAAGCAAGTACACTTTTTCATTTGAGTTTTGAACTCAAACCAATTCTCCTGGATTGTCCTTTGAACCCACAACCCAGAACCATCTTGATCCACTCCTCCACTTTTCAAAATTTTCAAAATTCAGTCTCTGCAAGTTTGGACCAGATTTGCCAAATTTGGTGAAATTCATATCTACACTCCTCCAAAAATTCCACCAAAATTCAGGCAGCCTATTTGAGCAATGAGAAGCCACTCCACCAAAAATCAGCTCAAGGAAAAATCCCTACATGCCTGGATCATTCTGTCGAACACCTTGCATGCACTGTTTTCCTTACACTTTCAGAAATTCAGTTTTCAGTTTTGACAGTTTCAGTCACGCGGCCACAGTGCACTTGGCACGTTGCTCGCGGCCTCGCTTGCTTGTCCGAAGCTTCACACGTGCACTTGGCGCGACCCTGGCGTCGGTGGCGCCCTGGCCCGCCTGCTCCGGCGTGTCTTGCGGCGGTCGGCTCCCTGTAACGGCCGACAGGGAGGAGAACGGCGGAGCAACGCCGTTCGGCACCGCCGAAATCCTCTGGTGGCTCCGTGTGGCCTTCTCCATGCCAGCGCACGCATGTGGCACCGTCGCCGTGGCGCAGCATGCACGGAGCGCGCTCTCTGCCGCCGACGGGCCCGCGCCACCCCGTTCCGTCGAGCTCGACCCAAACACCCAAACCCCGGCCAGTTTAGCACTAAAACGGACCCATTGAACCTCCGTGATGACGCTCGACTCCCTAACCACCCCGACCGAGCACTGCGCCACCGTAATCGCTCGCCGGTGATCGTCGTTCATGGCAACCGCCTCGGACCGCCTATATAAAGGGGTCCCGAGCTCACTCCCGTGCACGCAGCACCCCCACTACTCACCAACACCCCGCTAGGCCACTAGGGGGACCTCGAGGAGGTCTCCTCCCCCAGCTCCGGCCGCCTCGCCCCGCCTCGGCCTCCAGCCCGATTCGTTCTGGTGAGGCCATCTCCGGCGCTCAAACCCCATTCGTCACCCTCTCTAGCTGCCAGGAGCATGACCCCCTCTTCAATTTAACCTTTGCAGCCCTCTCCGACGAGCCCCTCGACCACCCGAGCCGCCGTCCGCCGGAGCAAAGCTCGCCGTTGACGTGGTGCTCGCCGACCGACTCCACCACCATCAACTGACGTGGAAGGGTTCCCTGAGCACGGAGGTACCCTCCGATCTCTCTGCCTCGCCGTGGATCGCCGCCGGCGACCACCGCGGCTCTCGGGCGCCGGCGAACTCTGCCGCCCCGTTTGAACATTTGAACCTGACGGGTGGGACCCCACCGTCAGCCTCTCTGCTCTCTCTTTCGAATCGTTTTCTGGAAGCACCTTCGGGCAGAATGCGTTTTCTCTTCAGGCTGGCATAGTCGCTACCGAAGCGTTTTCTGTTTTTATAAACTAGCCCCTGGAAATCTTCTGTTTCATTACTGATAAGTCCCTGGACAAAAACCCTTATAACTTTTAATCAGAAAAGTATTTTTGATTGATTCTTTTTCTGTTCTCTTTAAAATTTTGCCTAGCTTTTTATCAGATTTATTTAAAAAAATATTCGGTTTACCTTCTGTGCACTCCTTGGTATTTACGTTAGCGCATATATTGTCTTTAAACCGTAGATACCGAAGGAGGTGACGGAGCCGCGAACTTCACCGAGCTAGGCTCCGACTACTCTGAACCAGGCAAGCATGTTTGAACTTTTGATATGATGAGTGTCTTGGCATGTTTTGCATTTAGTTAGTTTCATGGCATGTTGGTGAGCATACCGATGAACGTTATTTTATGTGATAATAAGGTGAGTAAGTTCAATGATCCATACGTGGATGAATGTGAATATGAATGGCCATGTGTTGGCATGAGGATGGGTACGATGGCAGTGTTGTAGCATGCCAGTCTTACGCCAGACTATGTGACTTCAGTGTCAAACCATATCGGTCCAGTACCTATCATTTCCTTTCTTGTACTACCACATGTTTTCCGCAAGGAATATGGTTTAGTAAGTTGCAAACCGCTTTCATGGTACACACCAAAGAGGAGAGGCCGTGATGATGGTTCCATGGCCCTGGATTAAAGCCAGTCATCCGGTCAGGGGGCATGGGTGTTTCCGGTTGGGACCGAGAGGGGGGCACCCCTTAGAGCGCGCGTATATAAATTTGATCCCATGCTATTCGAGATTGTGATCTCCCCGTCTCAAAAGTTTTTCTTGGATGATGATTAGGGTGATTCCTAGCATCGAGAGGTAGGATGGGTGTGTACCGGTTAGCTGTGTTTTCTTCCAAAATACCATAAACGGAACTAGTCCTTTGTGACTACGGAAATCCGTTGACTGTGGGAAAAATTTGGTACAAACTCTGCAGAGTCATATATTCCTCCAAATCATCTCTTCCATGTCAAGTTTCGTTCCATCTTATCCTAATCAATTGTCCGCTTTGATGACAGAGACTCCGGTGAATCGCATGAGTGCTAAGTCCGATTGAATGATTATCCCTGTGGATGGACTAACCCGTTTATTCACATGGATTGAATGTTTATTATGAGTATTGTTTACTGGTGAATTTAAGGCCCTTTCTGCGATGTCGCTCAGACGTCCGACTGTGGCATTTCATTTAAAGCCCTTTCTGCGATGTCGCTCAGACGTCCGACTGTGGCATTTCTTTTAAAGCCCTTTCTGCGATGTCGCTCAGACGTCCGACTGTGGCATTTCTTTTAAAGCCCTTTCTGCGATGTCGCTCAGACGTCCGACTGTGGCATTTCATTTAAAGCCCTTTCTGTGATGTCGCTCAGACGTCCGACTGTGGCATTTCATTTAAAGCCTTTTCTGCGATGTCGCTCAGACGTCCGACCGTGGCATTTCTTTTAAAAGCCCTTTATGTGGTGTCGCTAAGACGCCCGACTGTGGCATCATTTTTCCTTATTTTTATTTGTTCACCTTTCGAGGCGTCGCTTCAGACACCCGATCGGTCCTTATTTATGCTCTGTGGAATTTCAGGCGGACTACCGCCGTTTCCCTTTTTACTTACCCGTTATGCCAATTTTATTTATTGTGCATTAAGGAATTAATCATGTTGCATCCATGCACGCATTTGTTATATCTTACGTCCGAACTGTCTTGCGAGTACTTTCAAAGTACTCACTGGCTTGTTGATTTGGCCAGATGCTGACGAAGGCGATCTCATGGATGAAGAGTTCGATAGCGAGTCCGACACTTAGAGGAGTCCCAGTCAGTCTCGTGCGACCCTGGATTTGGTCAATGTTTTATATCCGCTTCCGCTACCAAATAAATTTATCGAGCCTCACCTCGACGTTCGATGAAATGATATTCTTAGAGTCTTGTATTTCCCTTCCCGCTGTGTTTTTTCCACCACCAACCTACCCATGAGTCAGTAGTATGTCTCCACACCACTGTGTCCTGTCCGCCATTATGTATGATTATTGGCATGCTTGTAATAATTTGGTTGAGCGACCGCAGTTCAACCCTGTAATATATTTTATGCTACTGGCTTGATGTATCAAGAAATTGTCTACCAGTGAGGAGGATTTCTCTCATACTGGACTCAAAAGACTGGTTTATCAATAAATATTTTTATTGGAAAACCGGCCGTGACAACATGTCTTTTGCAAAGAATGCGGTGTAGTCGGTTGCTAACCTCTTTCCTTGTACACACCAAATAGAGGGGCCGTGATGAGGGTTCCATGGCCCTGGATTAAAGCCTGTCATCCGGTCAGGGGGCATGGGTGTTTCCGGTTGGGACCGAGAGGGGGGCACCCCTTAGAGCGCGCGAATATACATTTGATCCCATGCTACTCAAGGTTGTAGCCTACCCGTCTTAGAGTTTTTCTTGAACGTTGCCTTGGGTGATCCCTAGCAGCAGAATGTGGAATGGGTATGTACTGGTTAGATGTGTTTCTTCTAAAACACCGTAAACCAAACTAGTCCTTTGTGACTACTGAAATCCGTTGGCTATGGGTAAAGAGTACAAACTCTGCAGAGTCAAAACCATCCGAGTAACCGTGTCCATGATCAAGGACTTTGATCAACATATCAGTGTCAGCCTCAGTGACTGTCTCCGGAGGATAAACATGAAACTGAGAGTGGTAATCCCGGCTGAAAGTTATTCCCGTGGACGGACTAACCAGTTTATTATTATGTACTGAGTATTTCTCTGGGATGATTTAAATTCATGAGCTACTTGAATTCGAATGACGAAATATAAGCCCTTTATGTGATGTCGTCCAGACGTCCAACTTTGGCATTCTTGTTATTTACTTTTGATATAAGCCCTTTATGTGATGTCGCTCAGACGTCCGACTGTGGCATTCCTGTTATTTGTTTTTGATATAATCCCTTTATGTGATGTCGATTAGACGTCCGACTGTGGCATTCTTGTTATTTACTTTTGATATAAGCCCTTTATGTAATGTCGCTCACACGTACGATTGTGGCAACCTTGTTATTTACTTTCATTATAAGCCCTTTTCGAGATGTCACCTAGACGTTCGACTGTTGCACGTACTGTCATTTACATTTCAATATAAGCACTTTATGTGGTGTCGCCTGGACGCCCGACTGTGGCATGTTAATTTATTTTTCCTTTCGAGGCGTCGCTTCAGACACCCAATCAGCCTTCAGTTATTTTATTAGGATTTCGGGAGGACTACCGCCTGACTTCCTTTCATTTATCATGGAGTGTAAATTTATTACCTGAGTGTGCATTACTAATCTGCTCATGTGCATCATGTTTGCATTTGTTATATCTTATGTCCAAACTGTCTTGCGAGTACATTCAAAGTACTCACCTGGCTTGTTGATTTGGCCAGATGTTGACGAAGGCGATCTTATGGATGAAGAGTTTGATAGCGAGTCCGATGCCTAGAGGAGTCCCAGTCAGTCCCGTGCGATCCTGGAGTTGGTCACTTGTATTATATATGCTTCCGCTACCCTAATAAAATCATCGAGCCTCACTCCGACGCTTGATGAGATGTAAGATTTGGAGTCATGTCACCCACTTCACTGTGACATGCCCACCACCACTTTTATTACGAGTCAGTAGTTATGCCACCATACCCCTCTGTGTCATATCCACCTTTATGTATAATATAGGCATGCTTGTAATAAATTGTTGAGCAGCCACAGCTCAACCTTGTATAATATTTAGTACTTCTAGATTTCTGTACCAAGGATTTGTTTACCGGTAAGAAGGATTCTTCTGTACTGGTCGGTTTTTCAATAAATGTTTTATTGGAAAACCGGTCCTGACACAATATTTACAAACCGGATATTTTGGCAATGATAAACCGGCAAGTTCTACAAGCCAGCTAAAAGTCAGATGAGTTTTTCAAGACCAATATTGTTTAAGCCGGTGCTTTGGAAGCCGATTCAAGTGGATTATTCTTTACAATATTTCTCTATAAGATGCCAATGTCTGCAAATTGGCTCTGAAGCTGGCCTATTGACCCGGATTTCTCAAAAGAAGTATCTGGATTTTTGCATTGGCAAGGCTTGGACATATCTATTAAAAGAGATTTGCTATAAGATCTTTGAGTATGCATCCAGGAGGAAATGACAAGGACTTAAAGATGATCAGGTGCCGGTTCAGGAAAATATTTAACCCAGAGCACAACCTATCAAGTTTGTTCTTGTGTTTATTTTACCGGATCAGTTTAACATGGATAAATCCAAATTAAACTGGGGGCTAATGTCGAGGATATACCCCGCGGTACGACCCGTCCGGAAACATGACCCGACGGGCTTGGCGACTCACTAGAGACCTGGCTGGACCTTGGCGACTCACTGGAGATCCGCCCGGACATGGCGGTTTACATGTAACCGGCCTGGACATTGTGACTCACTGGAGACCCGGCGGGTGGATCAGACGGACAACAAGGCCCAAGGCCCAGCAGGCCGGCTTAAGAGGAAAGGGATGACGAATATTTCCTTTACGAGGAAGCAAGACCCGGACTTGTATTCAACATGTGAGAAAGGATAGACTAGTCCTAGTACTACTAGGACTCCACATGTAACCCGCCCGTTCAACATATATAAGGAGGGGCAGGGCTCCCCAAAGGAAAACAGAAAATAGTCTCTAGGGCTAGACACAAAGGGGAGCCGGCTTATGCGGCGACTCTCTCATGAGCATAATGAGATCTAGCCACAAACAAGATGTAGGGTTATTACCGGATGATGTTTCTCGGGGCCCGAAGCTGTCTAAATCCTTGTCTTGTGTTGCGTCTCTCGATTCCGCTCAACCCTTCTCAAGCTACCACATAGATGCGTTGGCCTCGCGACTAAGTCCTGACACTAAGGACATCTGCCGTGACAATTCCACGACAAGCAACAAGCACATGCATATTATATTCATCAAAATTATCATGTGCAAAGGTAAAAGGCCACCAATCAATATAATCCTTAATAAGTGCAAACTTCTACGATATAGTGTAGTTTGGAGAATTCAAAAAGACAATAGGACTATCATGCGTCGGAGCAATAGCAACAATTTCATGTTTAACATAAGGAACTATAGCAAGTTCATCTCCATAAGCATAATTCATATTGGCATCTTGGCCGCAAGCATAGGAAGCATCATCAAAAAGGGATATTTCAAAAGAATCAACGACATCATAACAATCATCATAGAATTCATCCTTCGTAAGAATGAAGGGACATTAAATAATGTATGAGTTGGAGAGTTACTCTCATTAGAAGGTGGGCACATGTGATCAATCTGCTCTTCCTCCTTTTGTTCTTCGCTCTCCTCATGATCTTTTTCATCCAATGAGCTCACAGTTTCATCAATTTCTTCTTCCATAGACTCCTGCAGAATATTATTCTCTTCTCGGACAGCAGATATTTTCTCGATAAATTCATCAATATCATAATTGTACTTATAATTCTCATAGCAATATTTAAGGATAGCTAAATTTTAAGGTCTACAAACTGAATCATCAAAATCTTCGAACTGTTTAAACAAAGATTCAATTTCATAAGCACCCATAAAAGCAACAAATTCTTCTATTTGTTCCACATCATAGTAATCATATATACCATTAGCATAAGAAGCCAAGGTTTCATCATCATTAAATTTGCATGAAAAGGGAAGGTGTGGAGCCTTCATCCTAGAGCAACAAGTATAATCATATCTCAAGCATAGTTCTTGAGCATACCACCTCAATATATGAATTTGATCCCATAATAGTTTCCCTTGTTGAGTCAAGCGATAATCCCTAAATTATTCACGTTGATCCAATGTTACTCCCATTATAAAGTTGAATGGGGTTTTCTCAGGATTATCAAAGTAGTACATAATATCTTTCACATAATGAGCATTGCAGGTTTTAGGAGGTTCCCCATCTCCATGAGTAGCAAGTAAACCTAATTGTTTTTGGTATTTCATGTTCCATATCCATAACTAAAGATAGAGAACAACTTACAACAGCAAATAAAAATTACTTAGTGATAAAGAAAACAAGCACACATGAGAATATTCACCCGACGCTATAACTCCCCGACAACGGTGCCAGAAAATGGTCTTGATAACCCACAAGTATAGAGGATCAATTGTAGCCTCTTTTGATAAGTAAGAGTGTTGAACCCAACGAGGACCTAAAGGTAGAACAAATATTCCATCAAGTTTTATCGACCACCAATACAACTCTACGCACGGTTGACGTTCGCTTTACCTAGAATAAGTATAAAACTAGAAGTACTTCATAGGTGTAACGGAATAGGTTTGCAAGAATATAAAGAGCATGTAAATAAAAACTAGGGGCTGTTTAGGTAAAGAAGCAATAAAGTTAGTATAGCGAGTGTGGAAAAGTGGTGGTAGGAGTTGTGTAATTGTCCCTAAGCAATTGACTACTTTACTATACCGATAGCAAGTTATATGTGGGAGAGGCTAGGCCACTGCTAGCATGTCATCCCTCACTTGGAATTCTATGCACTTATGATTGGAACTATTAGCAAGCATCTGCAACTACTAACGTTCATTAAGGTAAAACCAAACCATATCATTAAGATATATTGGTCCCCCATCAATCCCTTATGCATCAATTTCTATGCTAGGTTGAAGCTTCTATCACTCTTGCCCTCCAATACATAGTCCTATCAACATACAACTAACCCTATGGTGTGATCCATGCGTGTGCTCATAGCAATTCACCGATTACCGATAGGACAACGAAAATCTACTCAGACATCATAGGATGGCAACACATCATTGGATAGTAATATGAAGCATAAAGCACCATGTTCAAGTAGAGAGTACATCGGGTTCCGGGAGAGTAGACCGCTGTACACAGATGGGGGAAGGTGATGAGGATGTTGGTGAAGATGATAGGGGTGTTGGTGTACATCGCCGTCGCACGATGATAGCCCCGGTGGTGTTCCGGCGCCACTGGGAGAGAGGGGGAGAGGGCACCCCTTCTTCTTCTTCCTTGACCTTCTCCCTAGATGGGAGAAGGGTTTCCCCTCTATCCCTTGGCTTCCATGGCATGGGAGGGTGAGAGCCCCTCCGAGATTGGATCTGTCTCTCTGTTTCTGCGTTCCAGATTCTCGCCTTTCACCGTTTCTTATATTCCAGGAGATCCGTAACTCCGATAGGGCTGAAATTTTAACACAATTTGTATCTGGATATTGGCTTTCTTGCGGCGAAATAAGGGCACCAACCACCTTACGGGGTGGCTGAGGGAGTCCTGGACTAAGGGGTCCTCGGGCGTCCGGCCTGTTAGCCATGGGCTGGACTGATGGGCTGTGAAGATACGAAGACCGAAGACTGCACCCGTGTCCGGACAGGACTCTCCTTGGCGTGGAAGGCAAGCTTGGCGACCAAATATGTAGATTCCTTTCTTTGTAACCGACCTTGTGTAACCCTAGATCCTCTCGGTGCTTATATAAACCGGAGGATTTAGTCCGAAAAGGACAAATACTCATTACCATAGTCATACAAGCTAGACTTCTAGGGTTTCGCCATTACGATCTCGTGGTAGATCTACTCTTGTAATACTCATATTCATCAAGATCAATCAAGCAGGAAGTATGGTATTACCTCCATAGAGAGGTCCCGAACCTGGGTAAACATCGTCTCCCTTGTCTCCTGTCACCATCGACCTTAGACGCATAGTTCGGGACACCCTACCCGAGATCCGCCGGTTTTGACATCGACATTGGTGCTTCCATTGAGAGTTCCATTGTGACGTCGTCGGAAGGGTTGATGGCTCGACTTATTGTCAAGGAAAATATCACCTCCGGAGGAGCTCTGGCTTCAGGCTAAACCCTTCGGCTGGGCGGTTTTACCATGACCGCCCGCTTGGCACTTGAGCTGACGATGATGACCTCTCGAGTCATCGAAAATCGCCTCTGCGTTGATTCTGAATACGCCAAACGGATGGATCCAATGGAGTTATCGTCTTTAAACGAACTCCTAGATCGCATTGCCGCCTTGGGGGTCATTACAGACTACGATCAGATTGGGCTTAAACCCGACCAGAGAGAGATTAAATCTCCACCAATCACCCACCAGATAGCGGTAGTCGAGGGGCAATATAACCATTCCTATATATTGAGGATGACCTATGTTCGGATCTCCGACCTCGAGAAGCTGGACACCTACCGGCAGAAAGACACGCCTTGTCCTCCAACATAGAATCAGACGATAAGCTTCAAAAATCAGAAGATACTCCGGAGCCCGGACTATTCAGTCTGGAGAAACCTCAGACTCCGGATCATCGATCGGGTTAGGGTCCAGATCCAATTCCACCCACCCACCCAGATATAAGCGCTCTCACGAGCATACAACAACAGTCTCAAGAAATGGTCCACCACTTTTGGGCCAGATTCCTCCTTGTCAAGGACAAGGTTAAAGATTGCCGCGATGAGGACGCGATATCAGCGTTCCGCAACAATTGCACGAACGAAGGAATCCTCAACGCCATTAATCGCCGCCGCATACTACACTTCGCTGACTTGGCAACTATCGTACAGAAGTACAGCGCAATGGAAAGCGCCTGGAGGGATCAGGCAGCTTGTTGGGAGCCATCGGTCCCAACTCAACCACTGGTCCAGGCGAAAAGGGCGCACCCCTATGACATGCCCAGATCAATAGCCAAGAAACACAAACCCATTACGCGGCGCGGAATGGTTCTGGAGGGATGTCTCGATGGCCCATGCAAAATACACACCACACCGGATACCATACCAACCCACAGCCTTAGAGCATGTTGGATACTCCGACAGGTAGCCAAAAGCGGCGAGGACATCCTTACCAAAGACACCCCAGAGCAACACCCTCCAGAAGACGACGACCCTAGAGTACTGACGGTCTTTGAGACATTCGCTTCAAACAATAGGCGCAAAAGGGCACTCCGCAAACTCGCCGAAGTCTGCCAGATCTCAACAATAAACCCTTGGAATGACACGGCGATGACCTTTAATGCTGGCGACGAGCCAAAACATAGCACAGTCCGAGCACCAGCCGCCTTGGTCCTCAGCCCAATTGTGGACGGCTTTCAGCTCACCAAGGTTCTCATGGACGGCGACAGCGGACTAAACCTCATCTATGAGGATACAATACAAAAAATGAAAATAGATAGGAGCTGCATCGAGGAAAGCAACACAACCTTCTGAGGAATCATTCCCAGTCAGGAGGCACAGTGTGTGGGAAAAATCACACTCAACGTGGTATTCGGCACACCGGAGAACTATCGGTCCGAAGAAATAACCTTCCAAGTGGCCCCTTTCAACAGCGGATATCACGCCCTCTTAGGGCGAGATGCATTTATGCGCTTCCAAGCAGTACCCCATTACGGGTACATGAAGCTTAAGATGCCCGGGCCCAACGGTATAATCACTCTAGCTAGTCATCCGGACATAGCACTCCACGCCAAGAATAAAACCGCGTCCCTGGCCCTCGAGGCATTATCTGAAGCCCTCGCAGCCGAAGAGTTAACCGCGCTGCGCTCCACGGTGGACAGAGATGATGTGGTCCTAGACAAATGGCCCAAATCCACCTCCTTCAAACCGGCAAAAGAAATAGTCAAATTCCAAGTCCATCCAACGGACCCCAAGAAGACAACATCCATTGGAGCACAACTAGACCCAATGGTTGACACCGCGCTACGAGAGTTCCTGCGCGAGAATTGGGATATATTCGCCTGGCACCCTTCTGATATGCCAGGAATCCCACGCGAGTTGGCCGAACACAGCCTCAATATATTGAAGGGATATAAGCCGGTAAAGCAAACACCGCGGCGCTTTTCCAAACCCAAACGTCAAGCTATGGGGGAGGAGCTTGCCAAGCTAATTGAGGTCGGATTCATTAGAGAAATAAAACATCCGGACTAGCTGGCAAACTTGGTGATGGTACCAAAGAAGGACAAATCCTGGCGCCTGTGCGTCGATTTCAAAGACCTCAATAAGGCTTGCCCCAAGGATCCCTTCCCCCTCCCCCGCATTGATCAAATCATTGATGCTACTGCAAGACACGACTCATTGTGTTTCCTTGATGCATATTCCGGATACCATGAAGTCAAAATGAAGGAGTCCGCTCAAGCTGCAACATCATTTATCACCCCATATGGGCCATTCTGCTTCAACACCATGCCCTTCGGGATCAAGAACGCCGGCGCCACATACCAACGCATGATTCAAACATGCCTGGAGAAACAGATCGGCAAGATAGTTGAAGCTTATGTGGACGATGTTGTCATCAAAACTGACACGTCGAAACACTGATAGACGATTTACGTCTCACATTCGACAACCTCCGAGTGTATGACATTAAGATCAGTCCAAAAAAGTGCGTTTTCGGCGTCCCTGCTGGAAAACTGCTGGGCTTCATCGTTTCCAACAGAGGAATTGAAGCAAATCCAGCCAAAATCCGAGCTCTATCACAATTGGCTACGCCAATAGACCTTAAACAGGTCGAAAAGATCACGGGTTGCATGGCAGCTCTGAGCCGCTTCATCTCTAGATTGGGAGAAAAGGCATTGCCACTCTATCGCCTTCTACGGCGAACCGATCACTTCGAGTGGACGGACACGGCAACAGCCGGACTGGAGGAAATAAAAGCCCATCTTGGGAGCAATCCAATCCTGGCCGCGCCAAACATCGGCGAACCGATGTTTTTATACATATCGGCAACACATCAGGTGGTGAGCGCCGTGCTCGTCGTTGAACGAGAACAGGACGGACACAAATTCCCGCTTCAGAAGCCAGTATACTACGTATCCATTTTCCTTACACCATGCAAACCCCGGTATCCCCATTATCAAAAGATAGCATACGCGGTCTTCATGGCATCCCGAAAGCTCCATCACTACTTCCAGGAGTGTTCGATCATGGTGGCTTCCGAAGTACCACTCAATGACATTACAAACAACCGCGATGCCACGGGCAGGATTGCCAAATGGGCCATTGAGCTCCTCCCATTTGACATTACATATAAACCATGTCGAGCTATTAAATTCCAAGTACTGTCTGACTTCGTCGCGGAATGGACAGAGGCTGAACTCCCTAAAGAGTACGGCACATGTTCCAATTGGGTTATGTATTTCGATGGCTACAAAATGCTGGCAGGGCTAGGAGCGGGCGTCGTTTTAACATCCCCTACTGGAGACATCGTTCAGTACGTACTCCAAATACTATACACAGACTCCAATAACGCAGCCGAATACGAGGCCTCATTGCATGGTCTCAGGATGGCTGTCTCCATGGGCATACAACGTCTGGAAGTGCGCGGGGACTCAAACCTTGCAATATCTCAAATAAATGGAGACTTCGATGCCAAAGACCCGAAGATGGCAGTTTATCGCAATGTCGTCCTAAAAATGTCGGCTTGGTTTGAGGGACTCGAGTTCCATCATGTGGCCCGAGAAAGTAATCAAGCAGCGGACATTCTCGCTCGCATAGGTGCTAAGCGCGACCCCGTCCCACCTAACATTTTCTGGAAAGTCTTTTCAAGCCATCCGTGGTGTGGCAGGGGGGGGTGGCAACACTAGTCCGGATCCGAACACAACCCCAGATTCCGAACACACAGATATCGTCGGAGGCTCAACCACCGAAATAACACCGTCGGCCCATCTCATTATGGCAGTCATTGCCCAATGGACCGAACCCTTCTTGGCCTACCTTAATAAGAAGGAGCTTCTCGAGGATCAGAATGAGGCCCGCTGCATTGTCCAGCGTTCGAAGGCCTACAAAGTTCATGACAGAGAGCTCTATAAGAAAAGTGCTACCGGAGTTCTTCAATGATGTATCTCCGAGGAAGAGGGGCGGCACCTCTTGGCAGAAATTCACGCCGGACTCGGTGGTCACCACGCCACAGCTCGGGCCCTTGTTAGCAAGGCCTTCCATATAGGGTTTTATTGGCCGATGGCTCGAGCAGATGCACAGGACCTTGTCCAACGTTGCGTCGGATGCCAATTCTTCACCAACCAAAGCCATATGCCCCCCACTGCCTTACAAGCAATCCCCATCACTTGGCCTTTCGCGGTTTGGGGACTTGATATGGTCGGACCCCTTAAAGGAGGAAGCCATAAGAGAAAGTATCTACTGGTCATGCTGGATAAATTCACTAAGTGGACAGAGGCCAAACCAGTCAAAACGGCTGAAGCGGGGCCGGTAATAGATTTCATATGTGGTGTGGTACACCGTTACGGTGTGCCACACAACATAATCACCGATAATGGCTCTAATTTCACAGCCGACAAAGTGAAAACTTGGTGTGCTAATCTGGGCAATAAGCTCGATTATGCCTCTGTCTATCACCCGCAGACAAACGGTCAAGTCGAACGGGCCAACGGTCTTATTATGAGCGGCATCAAACCTAGACTAGTGCGGTCTTTGAAGGAATCGGACAAGCACTGGGTGGAGGAACTTGACTACGTACTCTAGGGGGCTGCGGACCATGCCCAACCGCACTGCTGGATATACACCTTTCTTCATGGTGTACGGTGCGGAAGCAGTGTTACCTTGCGACATTATTGATGACTCACCTCGAGTGTGCATGTACAAAGAGAGAGAGGCCGAGCTTGATCGGCAGGACAACTTAGATGCCCTGGAGGAGGAGCGCGATGTCGCAAAAGCCCGTTCCACATTTTATCAACAGGAAGCTCGTAGGTATCAAAGCAAAGAAGTGTGGGCCAAGACTTATAACGTTGGTGAACTCGTTCTACGCCTTCTATTATTCTTTGAGCATCAAGATCGCGACATATGCGTTTTTCCATATGTACCTTTTCTTCGCCATTATATGCATCGATATGACTTAAGTTTTGGCCAAGCTGGGTTGTCTGGCTCCTGTGCTTATGCCCTATGTCCCCGTTAGTTCGGCTAGGGCATAAAGGGAGCACCTCTGCGATTGTTACTGCCGCGTCATCCGGATGTGTACCTCAGACTGGGTGAAGCCGAAATCTAGTGTTCTTAAGGGAATATTTGGTCGACGAATTAAAGATGTTTCCGCATTCACTCCATTGTGAAACCCCAGACGTTACTTACTCTACGATTTTTTCAATCACAGTACGGACATGCACATTAAACACATGCACACCCAGGGAAAGGAACCCTTAACGGAACTATTCTCTCTGGAAGATGTTTCTTACATAATGTAATATAACATAACTAGCCGGATACACATTGTGTGTTCAAGCAACTATGACCCCTACGCCTGGTTCCCGTGCATACCCCAGTATATTCTACCGTTAGGGTATTCAGAAACACTCCACACCTTCGGGTCCAGAGGTCGAAGCGAAAAGGTCGGCCATGATGATTGTTTTTATTATCCATCTAGAAGGAAAGTACATATTCATTTAGGACTTGAAAACTTCCTCCTCTATACCGTCCAACAGGCGGTCTAATTTACAATCCTGTTGGGAGTATCTAGCAGCCACCTCTACTTGTCCATATACTAAACTAACGGGAATTTCTTCCCCATTTGACCCTAGCGGTCCAACCCGGGCCATGTGATTTGGATCCAGCTTGGTATATCATGTTTTTACCATGGCCCAGGCCTCTCGCGCACCCTCTCGGCAGGCCGACATCTTCCATAGTCAGATACGCCGCCAAGCTCCCTTGAACGGCTCTACAAGCTTATCCATACTCCCTGGACGGGAGTCGAATGGCCATAAGTCCTTGGCTACACTCCGCATTGCCTGCCCAGATTGCTCGTGCAACTGTGACAACCCTTGCAGAAGATCACTTGATGATCTGGACACCTCCTCTTCGGGACGGCCCGTCAATATACCTGCAATCACAGCTATATCAGCTACTTTTACTTCCAAATAGTCCACAGACAAATTTGGCCACATAATGAATATGCCGCCTCACAACTTTTTGTTCTCCTTCACGGAGTCTGCCAGCTGGGCCCGTACATCTTTCAGTTCTTCGCACATTTGGGTGTTCGCATCCTGGAGATTGTTTTTCTCCTGAACGGCTTTTGTTAGCACATGCTCGCCTGCTACTAGCAGTTTTTTGGCTCCATGTTCTCCGCTTCGAGTGGCGTCCAGCTGTTCTTGCAGTTGGCCTAATAATCCGATAAAAAGGTAAGCAACCAGGTTAGCATTATTAGTGTACCATTATGTTTTCTTGATGGAGGGAAACATTACCAGGGGATGCCTTCTAGGATTTCTCTAGTTCGGCACTGGCAGCAGTTAGCTGACTTTGACATTTTTCTAGTTCCTGAGCTAACAGGGTGTTCTTCTCTGTAAGCACCTAGTTATACATTGATCCTTAAATCAGTTGTATCAACTAATTTAAGTCTCGGGGCTAGTGTGTATGCTTATTAAATATACACTTACCTGCATATCTTTTAGATGCTGGTCTGTGGCTCGGACAAGCCCATCCCGAGCAGCTCGAATATACGCGTCGACCGAATTGAAGGCATTAAATGATGCTTTCAAAAAACCAGGGTTACGAAGAACGGCCCTGCGGCGCCGATGATTCATGGCGCTCTCCACTTCCGAGTTGGTTATGGATACATCATCCGAATCCTTGGCTGGAGGACAGTCCGACGTCAACCCCGCATCAGCCCCCGTCTTCACGGCAGGATTTGGATCCTGGCTGCGGTAAGTATGACCGGCCGGACCCCCGGATATAGTCCGGCACACCTTTTTCCTGATATAGGGAAAACGGAAAGGTCACAGTTGGATGTGACTGCCAAGGTGCATATTTGCAAATTCATACCTCTTTGATAAAGGCTCGGCTGTGTCTTCATTTGCCTTCCTCTTCGAAGGCTTTCCTGGTGTGGGGGACGCTCTCTTCGGAGATGCCCCCGAGGCAGCATGGCGCGCCGAACGCCTCCCCTTTTGAGCACAGGACAGTGCGATGGGTAAGAAGGAATGAGAAAACTCTCTTGTACAAGGTATCTCTGGATTACTTACATGTGAAGCTGGAAGGCGGCCGGGGTAATCGGCGATGATGGTTACATCTGTACCGTCATAGCTCATCTGATAGCCATCCTCGAGCTCCACAAATATGTCCGGGTCTTCCTCATATCTGGGGTCAAGATCCCGGTTGCGATTCTCCAGCTGAGGGGCAGGGTCATGGATCCCCTGGACAACCTTTCACCATTCCTATTATAAGAGGATAAGATACTTCCTGTCAAGAATGATTCCGGGACACGAGTAAAATAATGGAGCTGAAACTTACCCAGCTGTGAGGATTATACATGGAAAATTCGTCTCGATATTGGAGATGGGTGAACTCCTCCTTCTACCCTTTATACAGCTCGACCGGGATTTTGGCCAGGGCGGCGGGGGTCTTTGGGCCCTTCCGACCATAGCCCAAGGCGTCATCTTCCCCGTTATAATGCCACATGGGCAGCCCTCTGTATTGGAGTGGCTGGACCCCCCGCATTATAGAGATCGCCATTACCTCGACTATTGACAATCCGGACTGGGCAAGCGTCTTAATCTTGCCTAGCAGCAGGCTGACCTCTCCACTATCCTCTTCCTCGAGGCTTCGAGGACGCCAGTTATGGTGTTTCTTCAGTGGAGCATTTGAAAACTCGGGGAGGCCCATGCGGATGCTGTCGGGTAGAGCAACATCGTGGATGTAGAACCATTCAGAAGGCCACTCTTCGGGAGCTTTCTTCGGTGTGCCAGATAGGTATCCTGTCCCGGCGATGTGCCAGACTTCGGCTCCTCCCACTTCAAAAATTGACACACCTTGATTGCGAGGGACGAGGCAGAACAGTCTTCTCCATATATCGAAATGGGCCTCAAAACCAAGGAATAGTTCGCATAAAGCGACATAACCCGCAATGTGTAGGACGGAGGTTGGGGTAAAATTGTGCAACTGGAGGCCATAATACTCCAGAAGCCCTCGGAGGAATGGGTGAATTGGAAATCCCACACCCCCCAGCAGATAGGAGATGAAGCACACTGATTCTCCCGCAGACGGATTGGGGAAATCCTCCGCTTGGGTTTTGCCGTTGAAGGAGGCCAATCCTGCTCTAACAGGAACCAGATCTGCAGGAGGGAGAAATCCCTGCGTTTGCAACGTCACCAATTGGCTGTGGGACACAGAGCACCTCTCCCATTTGCCTCTCTCTAGGTTGGAACGGGAAGAGGAGCTAGGAATGTTAGCCATGTTGGAATGGTCTTTCCTGGCAGTCTCTGTGTATTTTCTCCGCATGGTGCCGAAAGGAACTAAGATCCAATGTCTTTAAATAGACGCTCTTTCTTGTAGGGCTAGGGTGTTATTTGTAAAAAAATACCCTGTCCGTCCGCATTCGCCCGACACGTGGAAGATGAAGTCATAGATGCGCAGAAGCCGAGGGATGCGACATTGAACTAAAAGCCGAATACATTACTGGGAAGCCGTTGGAGGGGGAACCCACCTTGCAATGTCGAAGATAATCCATGCGCTGAACACCTCGTCATTGAAGCCTTGTTCGAGGGCTACTGAGGGAGTCCTGGACTAAGGGGTCATCGGGCGTCCGACCTGTTAGCCATGGGCCATACTGATGGGCTGTGACGATACGAAGACCGAAGACTGCACCCATGTCCGGACAGGACTCTCCTTGGCGTGGAAGGCAAGCTTGGCGACCGAATATGTAGATTCCTTTCTTTGTAACTGACCTTGTGTAACCCTAGATCCTCCCGGTGCTTATATAAACCGGAGGATTTAGTCTGGAAAGGGCAGATGCTCATTACCGTAGTCATACAGGCTAGACTTCTAGGGTTTAGCCATTACGATCTCGTGGTAGATCAACTCTTGTAATACTCATATTCATCAAGATCAATCAAGCAGGAAGTAGGGTATTACCTCCATAGAGAGGGCCCGAACCTGGGTAAACATCTTGTCCCCTGTCTCCTGTTACCATCGACCTTAGACGCATAGTTCGGGACCCCCTACCCGAGATCCGCCAGTTTTGACACCGACAGTGGCCACGAGGATCAGGGGCGCGCCCACCCCCCGGTGGGCTCCCCTGCCTCGTGGCCCCCTCGGGCATCGTCTCATGTTGATTCTTCTTCCAAAAAATCACATATATTCCAAAAAAAATCTTCATAAGTTTTTATCCCGTTTGGACTCCGTTTGATATGGATTTTCTGCGAAACAAAAAACATGCAACAAATAGGAAATGGCATCGGGCACTGGATCAATATGTTAGTCCCAAAAATAGTATATAAAGTTGCTAATAATATATGAAAGTTGTAGAATATTGGCATGGAACAATAAAAAAATTATAGATACGACAGAGACGTATCAACTCTCAAAGAAGAAAGGATCGAACTAACTTTTATGCATCTAAAGCAAAAGATCAAACTAAAATAAGTAAAAGTAATAAGATAGTGGGATGATACAATACCGGTGCACCTCCCCCAAGCTTGGCGGAAGCCAAGGGGAGTGCCCATACCCGATACTCAATTCTCCTTTGGTGGTGAAGATGATGATGGTGATGATGACAATTGTGCCTTCAACTTTTTCATATTATAGTTGAGGAGAGCAATTTCTTCCTTTAAATCATCGACTTCCAACTCTAGCTTCAATATCTTGTCACATAAATCCCCTTTGCTTTTCTGCCTAAAACAAAAAGGAATAGATTGGTTTCTAGACCAGTTAGCTCTCTTGGGAAGACTTGACTTCTTGAATTCCACGTGCATATCCCCAGGTTGAGGTAGAGGGACAACCTCCTCCTCCGAGCTTTAATCATAGATCTTCATCAAGTGAGCATCCTCTTCGTCATCTGTAGTTCGACCATAAGGGGATAGGTCCCCATAGGTCTTTGGGTCAGCAATGAGATGTGAGACATAGCTCTCTTCGTCGGAGTCTTGGGACGACATGTTTCCAGAACTGTGCAGAAAACAACGAGAAAAGAGAACAAAGGATTTTCTCCGTGATACGGTGATCAATAGGTTTGGGAAGTATATATAGATTTTTTATCTTGGAGGACAAGCTTACGGAAGAAAAATGGAGTCTGGAAGGTGTCCCAGGTGGGCACAACCCACCTGGGCGTGCCAGGCAGGCCTGGCGCGCACTAGTGTCTTATGCCCACCAGGGACACTTCCTGGAAGTTTATTTATTTCCAAAAAATTTAAATATTCCAAAAATGATAAAAAATATTTTTGCGGATTTTTTGGAGTCTGTTTGCTTACCGTATCATGTACCTCCTTATTCTCATGATTCTGGAGTGTTCCGGAAGGACTCTTTTATGTGTTCTTACGGTCTCAATGTTTGAATAACATTAATTTCAACATTAATAGGCGTACCTGAGATATAATGCTTTGTTCCTTGCCCATTGATGACCTTCGAGTTAGTACCTTCAGAATTATTTATTTTGATGGCTCCAGAATGGTAAACCTCCTCGATAACATAGGGGCCTTCCCATTTTGAGAATCTGAAACAAGAGTTGTACAAAAGAACATATTCTCCGACTTTAAACTCACGCTTTTGGATTCTTTTGTCATGCCATCTTTTTACTTTTTCTTTGAATAATTTTGCATTTTCATAAGCTTGGCTTCTCCATTCATCTAATGAGCTAATATCAAATAACCTCTTTTCACCAGCAAGTTTGAAATCATAGTTGAGTTCTTTGACTGCCCAAAATGCTTTATGTTCTAACTCAAGAGGCAAATGACAAGCTTTTCCATAAAACATTATATATGGAGGCATACCCATAGGGTTTTTGTATGTTGTTCTATAAGCCCAAAGTGCATCATCTAATTTCTTAGACCAATTCTTCCTGGACCTATTAACAGTCTTTTGCAAAATTAATTTTATTTCTCTATTGCTAAGTTCAACTTGACCACTAGACTGAGGATGATAGGGTGATGAAATTCTTTGGTTAACATCATACTTGGCAAGCATTTTACTTACTTCAGCATTGGGAAAATAAATTCCTTAAGCATTTTAATAGAGGTGTTGTGATCAGCACTACTGGTTGGAATAGCTTCTACCCATTTAGTAACATAATCAACAACAACCAAAATATGTGTATACCCATTAGAGGAAGGAAAATGTCCCATGTAATCAAATCCCCAAACATCAAAGGGTTCAACAGCAAGTGAATAATTCATAGGCATTTCTTGATGCTTACTGATATTACCTATTCTTTGACATTCATCACAAGATAAGACGAACTTACGGGCATCCTTGAAGAGAGTAGGCCAATAAAATCCAGACTGCAATACCTTATGAGCGGTTCTATCTCCAGCATGATGCCCTCCATAAGCTTCGGAGTGTCATTTCCATAGGATTTGTCCCTGTTCATGCTTAGGTACACAACGTCTAATAATACCATCTACTCCTTTATAAAGATGTGGGCCATCCCAAAAGGAATGTCTTAAATCATAAGATTTTTTTCTTTTGTTGGTAAGTAAAGCTAGGTGGTAAATATGTAGCAACAATGTAATTAGCATAGTCAGCATAGCAAGGAGTATTATGAGCAACATTTATTGCAGCTAACCGCTCATCAGGAAAACTATCATCAATAGGTAGTTGGTCATCAAGCACATTTTCAAGCAAAGATAAATTATCATCTACTGGGTTCTCAGCTCCTTTTCTATCAATGATATGTAAAATCAAATTCTTGTAACAAGAGAACCCATCGAATAAGTCTAGGTTTAGCATCTTTCTTTTCCATAAGATATTTAATAGCAGCATGGATTGTGTGAAAAATTACTTTGGAATCAACAATATCAGGTCTAAACTTCTCACAAGCAAACATCACTGCTAAGAATTCTTTTTCAGTAGTAGCATAATTTCTTTGAGCACTGTCTAGAGTTTTACTAGCATAATGAATAACATTAAGTTCCACATCAACTCTTTGTCCTAGTACAACACCAACAGCATAATCACTAGCATCACACATAATTTCAAAAGGCAAGTTCCAATCAGGTGGTTGAACAATAGGTGCAGAAATTAAGTCTTTCTTGAGTGTTTCAAAGGCTTCTAAACAATCATCATCAAAAACAAAGGGAACATCCTTTTGCAAGAGACCAGTGAGAGGCCAAGAAATTTTAGAAAAGTTTTTGATAAATCTCCTATAGAAACCAACATGACCTAAGAAACCACGAATACCTTTTATATCTTTAGGACATGGCATTTTCTCAATTGCATCAACCTTAGCTTGGTCCACTTCAATACCTCTTTCAGTTATTTTGTGACACAAGACAATGCCTTCATTAACCATAAAGTGGCATTTCTCCCAATTCAAGACAATATTTGTTTGTTCACATCTCTGCAAAACTCGGTCAAGATTTCTTAAACAATCATCAAAAGACTTCCCATAAACAAAAAAGTCATCCATGAAAATCTCAACAATCTTTTCACAAAAGTCAAAGAATATAGCAGTCATACTTCTTTGAAAGGTAGCAGGTGCATTACATAAACCAAAAGGCATACGTCTATAAGCATAGGTTCCAAAAGGACAAGTAAAATTAGTCTTTTGTATATCAGGTTGACAAACAGGTATTTGTGAAAAGCCAGAATATCCATCAAGGAAGCAAAAATGTGTGTTCTTAGATATTCTTTCAAGCACTTGATCAATAAAAGGAAAAGGGTAATGATCTTTTCTAGTTTCTTTGTTTAATTTTCTAAAATCTATTACCATTCTATAGCCAGTAATAATTCTTTGTGGAATAAGTTCATTCTTATAATTAGGAACAACAGTTATACCTCCTTTATTAGGAACATAATGAACATGACTTACCCATCTACTATCAGCTATAGGATAGATTATACCTTCTTCTAGAAGTTTTAATATTTCCGTTCTTACCACTTCTTTCATTTTTGGATTTAACCGATGTTGGTGATCATCAACGGGTTTAGCATCAAGTTCCATATTAATTTTGTGCTGACATAGAGTGGGACTAATGCCCTTTAAATCATCAAGAGTATATCCAATAGCAGCTCGGTGCTTCCTCAGAACTTTCAATAATCTTTCTTCTTCATGTTCTGAAAGGTTAGCACTAATAATAACAGGATATATTCTCTTTTCATCAAGATAAGCATATTTCAAAGTGTCTGGCAATTGTTTTAATTCAAACACAGGATCACCTTTAGGTGGAGGAGGACCTCCTAGAGTTTCAATAGGCAAGTTGTGTTTGAGTAGAGGACGTTGCTCAAAGAAATTTTTATCTATTTCATCTCTTTCATGCATATGTAAATCATTTTCATGGTCTAGCAAATATTGTTCTAAAGGATCAGTAGGTAGAACATCAATAGAAGCAAGACCAATTAATTCATCCTTACTAGGCAATTCTTTTTCATGAAGCTTTCTACTGAACTTGGAAAAATTAAACTCGTGAGACTCATCACCAAAACTAACACCGACAGTTTGTTTCTTGCAATCTATAAGCATTAATGGTGTTCAAGAATGGTCTACCAAAGATAATGGGACAAAAGTCATCTTGCGGACAATCCCAATCGGTGATATCGTGTCTCTATTAGCAAGTTTAACAGTAACATCTATGTCTTCTATTTCTGCGGGTGCTATGTCATTCATAATTTATTGATATAATGTGTAGGAAATAGCACTCGCACTCGCACCTATGTCACATAAACCATGATAACAGTGATCTCCTATTTTAACTGAGATGACAGGCATGCCAACTACAGGTCTATGTTTGTCCTTTTTATTAGGTTTGGCAATTCTAGCAGCTTCTTCAAAGAAGTAAATAACATGCCCATCCATATCTTCTTCCAAGAGATCTTTAACCATAGCAATACTAGGTTTGATTTTGATTTGTTCATCAGTTTAAGGTGTTCTAATATAGCTTTTGTTAACCACAGTTGAAACTTTAGCATGTTCCTTTATCCTAACAGGGAAAGGTGGTTTCTCAAAATATAAGCAGAAGGAACACCTGGATCAACATTATAAACTATAGTTTCTTCTTTAACTGGTATTGGTTCTTTAGTTTCTTCTTTAATAGGTGGGTGATATTTAAACCACTTCTCTTTAGGGAGTTCAACATGAGTAGCAAATGATTCACAAAAGGAGGTTACTATCTCAGAGTCAAGTCCATATTTAGTGCTAAACTTTTGAAAAGCATCGGTATCCATAAAAGATTTAACACGATCATACTTAAGTTTAATACCTAACTCTTTACCTTCGTCAAGTTCACATTCTTCAGAGTTGCTTTTAATTCTTTCCAAAAGATCCCACCGTAATTCAATAGTCTTCTTCATAAAGGAACCATCACAAGAAGTATCAAGCATGGTTTGATCATTACGAGAAACCCGGGCATAAAAATTATGTATAATAATTTCTCCCAAGAGCTCACGATTGGGGCATGAATATAACATTAACTTAAGACTCCCCCAAGCTAGAGCGATACTTTCTCCTTCACGAGGCCAAAAATTATATATATAATTCCGATCACGATGAACTAGATGCATAGGATAATTTTTTTGATGGAACTCCAATTTCAAACAATTCCAATTCCATGATCCAATATCATAACATAGCCTATACCATGACAATGCGTTTCCCTTCAAAGATAAAGGGAAAACCATTTCATAACTTTATCTCCGGGTAAACCTGCAAGCTTGAACAATCCACAAATTTGTTCTACATATATCAAGTTCATATCTAGATGTTCAGTTCCATCTCCTGCATAAGGATTAGCTAGCAGTTGTTCTATCATACCAGAAGGAATTTCATATTCAATATTTTCAGTAGGTGCAGTAGGTTGAGGGGCAGCTAATTGTGGTTCTGTACAAGGTGAAGATGCCCCGAACAAACCCCTCAATGGATTGTTTTCTATAGTAACAAGTGACAATAAATTTTAGCACACTATATAAATGTTTCCTTACGAAAGGCGATTCACTCCCCAGCAACCGCGCTAGAAAATAGCCTTGGTGACCCACAATTATAGGGGATCAATTGTAGCTCTTTTCGATAAGTAAGAGTGTCGAACCCAACGAGGAGCAGAAGGAAATGACAAGTGGTTTTCAGCAAGGTGATGTCTGCAAGTGCTGAAATTGTAAGTAGCAGAGTAGTTTGATAGCAAGATAATTTGTAATGGGCAAGTAACAATAGTTGTAACAAAAGTGCAGCTAGGTAGCCCAATCCTTTTGATGCAAAGGACAGGCCAAAATAGTCTCTTATGATAAGCAAAGCTTTCTTGAGGGTACACGGGAATTTCATCTAGTCACTTTCATCATGTTGGTTCGATTTGTGTTTGGTACTTTGATAATTTGATATGTGGGTGGACCGGTGCTTAGGTGCTGTTCTTAATTGAACAAACCTCCTACTTATGATTAACCCTCCCGCAAGCATCCGCAACTACGAGAAAAGTATTAAGAATAAATTCTAACCATAGCATTAAACTTTTGGATACAATCGGCCCCTTACGGAATAACGCATAAACTGGGGTTTAAGCTTCTGTCACTCTCGCAACCCATCATCTAATTGCTACTACACAATTATGCATTCCCTTAGGCCCAAATATGGTGAAGTGCCATGTAGTCGACGTTCACATGACACCACTAAGGGAATCACAACATACATACTATCAAAATATCGAACATATATCAAGTTCACATGATTACTTGCAACATGATTTCTCCTGTAACCTCAAGAACAAAATGAACTAATCACAAATGATAAACATGCTCATGATCAGAGGAGTGTTAAATAGCATATTTGATCTGAACATATAATCTTCCACCAAATAAACCATATAGTAATCAACCACAAGATGTAATCAACACTACTAGTCACCCACAAGCACCAATCTATAGTTCCGGTAACAAGATTGAACACAAGAGATGAACTAGGGTTTGAGAGCAGATGGTGCTATTGAAGATGTTGATGAAGATTGCCCTCCCCAAGATGGGAGAGTTGTTGGTGATGATGATGACGATGATTTCCCCCTCCGGGAGGGAAGTTCACCTGGCGGAATCGCTCCGTCGGAGGGCAAAAGTGTTCCTGCCCAAGTTCCACCTTGAGGCGGTGGCGCCACATCCTGAAAGTCCTCCCCTTATTTTTTCTAGGTCAAAATGACTTATATACCAGAAGATGGGCACCGGAGGTGGGCCTGGGTGAGCACAACCCACCAGGGCGCACCTGGGCTCCCTAGCGCGCTTAGGCTCCCTGGCACGCCCAGGTGGGTTGTGCCCACCTGGTGGGCCCCCTATGGTACTTATTGGCTCCAATATTCCATATATATTCCATAAGAATCCTCATGAAGTTTTAGATCATTTGGAGTTGTGCAGAATAGGTAGCCTGACATAGCTTTTTCATGTCCAAATTTCTAGCTGCCTGAATTCTCCCTCTTGATGTATACCTTGCATATTATGAGAGAAAAGGCATTAGAATTACTCCAAAAATATTTATTATGGATAAAAATATCATAAATAACAGTAAGAAAACATGATGCAAAATGGACGTATCAGCTACTTGTTTGATTCTACAATTAGTGTGCCATGACATGAATGAAAGACTCTAAAAGTTATTTAAAGTCTACAACATATTCAATTATCATATTCAGTAGACTTAGCGGCTGATAGAGATATGTTTATATGAAATATTGAAGTGCTTACCTCAAAATGCTCCTTCATGAGGTTGACCAGGCTGGCTTCAAAGTCACGGCTGGTAGAAGGCGGTTTAGATAGCCCGAATTAACTTCTTGGGCATTGAAATGGGCATAGCTCTCCAAGTCTATTTTCCACTTGCCCTTATCAGCAACAGAGAGTTCTTCGTTTGCGCTGTGCTTGGATAGGGCGGTAGGATTGCCTGGAGCTGTATAAGCCGTCCCAGTGATTGTTACATCTTCAGTTTCTTTAACCGGTTGAGCGGGGCTGGGAGGCTTAGTATTCTCCAGATCAACGTCCATGGAATCTGTATGAGCATGGTGTTCCTCTGGTGGCAGCTCATCAACTGAGGTTTCAGCAGCTTGGTGAGAAATTTCTGTTGTTTGCTTGTCCATCTTAGAAGGATTTGAATCCTCAGTCGGCTTGTTCTCCTTCAGCTTCTTGCTAGGCTTGGCCATGGAACTGAAAACAAAGTACAGGACATGATGAATATGACAATTGAAAACACGGTTGAAAATAAATAGGCACTATCCTTACCCAGGCATAGTCTTGAAAAGAGGAACTTGGGTCCAAGTGGAATCGCGTGAAGAAGAAAGTGAGCTTCCCTGCTAGTTTGAGTCAGACATGTTAAGAGGTTGTCGAAAAAGTCCTGCCATGGGACAAGTTAAGTCGAAGTTCTGTGAAACCTCGGCACGATGCTTGCGTGGAATCGGTGTGTTGGGTAAGCCGGAAGAAAGAATCCCTCCGCTGCTGTTCCGGGTTGTGCGGCAAGCTTCATGTTGTTGTTTCTTCAAAAGAAAGTTGGGATCCAGATAAGCTAAAGGGTGAGAAAAGAACTTACTATCCGGCTCGCTTGTCGAGTTTTCTATCTTGGCAAATGTTCTGAGCCGAAGGAGAGAATAATTACCTCTTCACCATCTACGTGGCTGCCTTCCCTGTCATCCTTATAGTGACCATTGTCAATAAGATGTACAAAAAATGAGCCAAGGGAGTCAAGTTCTACCTCCGACTCATCATCATCCAAGTTAAATAACTTGGAAGGATTGGTCTTCTTCTTAGCAGGCTTCTTTGGATCCTTATTCTTTGTCCAGACCTTCTTGGCCGTCTTATCTTGCAGTTTCCTGCTCCGGAAGGGTGAATCAGCCTGCAAAAATCAATGGGGTATAAGAGGGCAATTTAAGTGAAGATATGATTCAACTGAAAATTGTTTAAAAGCTTACGAATGGCGGCTTATTGAGGGCGCAGAAAGAATTTAGTCCAGTTTTGCTGCAATCTACCAAGCTCTCATTCAGCAAAGACTTGGTCATGTCGTTGATATCATCATCTGTTAGCTGAATCTGGCAGTGGCATTGTGGATCTTTTAAATCACATGTGTACTCACACATCAAGTCGGAGCGGGAGCTTAAGGGCATAAATCTCCAGGCGACCCAACATCGAACCAGGTCGATTCCGGTTAAACCATTAGCCATTAAGGCCCGATCTTTGAAAAGATGGGCATACACTTGCCCCGTTCTGCTGTAATGATCCGGTCGGGGAGGGGGTGCCTATTACTGAGCCGGCTCTCACGATAACCCAACAGAGGATTTTCCCCTTCTGGAGAGGTGTCTTGACAATAAACCCATGTTTGGTTCCAATCCTTGGGGTGATTGGACAGTTTGGAGGCTGGGAAGGTGGCATCTTTCCACCTCTGAATTGAGATGCCGCCTAATTCTAGGATGGGCCTGTCCGTAAATTTAGTTTTGCGGTTTAAATAGCAGAACTCTCTAAACAGCTCTACAGCAGGCTCCAGCTGAAGGTATACTTCACAAAACACTTGAAAATTGCAGATGTTTGTGACGGAGTTGGGTCCAATGTCTTGAGGATGGAGTTGGAAGAAATGCAGCACATCACGGAAATTTTTTGAGCCGGGCGGAGTGAACCCCCGGAGCATGTGATCAGTGAAAACAACGACTTCGCCCTCTTTTGATTCAGGGATGGTTTCTGTTCCTGGGCTCTCCAATGAATGACATTCTTTGCGTCTAACACGCCTACTTGAACATGTTCATTCAACATTTGTTCGGTAACCGGGGAAGCGACCCAGTTGCAAGAGGTGACAGTTTTGGTCATTTTGAGAAGACCTAAAAAGGAAATATTGTCGGTTTAAAATTATGCTATTAAGCCGGCCATTGATTCAAAGGGAAAGTGCTATAAAAAGCCAACGTGTTAAGCTGGATGATAAACACTGAGGTATGCGGATATATAAATCGACGGCTTAAAAGGGGACTAATGGTACCTGGCAGGTTACGGTTTATCAGTTAAGCAGCCCGAGCAGTTGATATGTTTCAGATCTATAAGTGAGGATTTGCTAAGTGATGGACAAACATATTCCATAGATCAACACTACGATTTTGGATCTACAACAGTTTGGAAAATAAAATAAATTTAGACCTAAAAGTGAAGGCAGTCGAAGGATTCATGTGTTCGGATGGATCTTGTACAGAAAAAGTGCCTATTGCAATTGGAAAAGGGATGCTACACTGCTACTGCGCAGTTTTAGTATCATCTTCAGATTAACTGTGCGATCTAGAGAAGTGTAGGGAAGAACAGAAAGGAACTCCGATGAACTGGGGCTAACCCTAATGGAGATCTATTGTGAGGAAGAAGAGGTACTTATTGATGCTGCTGGACAGTGAAGGAGCGCCGGGGTGCTCTGGTTCGTTCAGGTTGATGCAGCGGCCAAGATTGAGGAAGTTGACGAGGTCGACGGCAGCGAAGCTCAGGAGCGTGTTGGCATTGTGAGGAGGAAGACGAAGACGAATAACACTGAAGATTGATGTGAACAAGTTCAAATCAACCTGGGGCCTAATGTTGGGGATATAACTATTGGGTATGAACTACCCAGGAGGGGCCGGGTCATACCACTGGCGCTTCATGATGAGGAAGCCCAGGAAGATGTGAAGATGAGGGTCCATAGAGCAAACTTATTGAAGGCCCAAGATCCGGGGACGACTGAGTCCCATGGGCATGAACCGCCATATGTTAACTTTTATTGTAAGGCAACCTTAGTTAGTCACTAAGCCGGATACGTTCTGTATGAGCTGACCGGGGCTCTGTAAGCTGCCAGGCATTAACCTGTGTATATAAAGGGGTGACCCGGCGGCAGGTTAAGACAAGTAGCAATCAATCGAGGGCTAGGTCAAGCGTATTCTCTCCCTAGTCATTGAAACCCAAGCAATACAACCTAAAGCAGGAGTAGGCTTTTTACCTCGTTGATAGGGGCCGAACCTGGGTAAAAAACTCTCCGTGTCCTTTGTCCCGTTTAACCCCTTCAAGCTAACTACGTTGTGATGGCTCCACGTCTAAGTCCTTTTGCTAGGGCATCTGCTGTGTTGAGTCCACGACAGAATCAGATGGAGGTGGAAGAGGCCGAGATACGAACTTCAACGGAGCGGTGAGCAGCGGGGGTGGCGGAGCGGCAAGCAAGCATCAAATCGGCAGGGTCTGGCGGTCACCCTTGGAAGGACGTCACCCTTCTCTTGGCGCGCCAGGAAAAGCTCTTCTTTTCGGTCATCGTGCTCGTCACCGCCCTCACCGCGACGCTCCTCCTCCCCAACTCCCTCGCCATGTAGCCCCTCGCCACAACCACGCTCCTGGACACCAACACCATTAGACGGGCCGACCTGGCCAGGAAAGAAGAGAAGAGAAGGTGGATTACGCTAGGGATGGCTGGAAGTGGAGGACATTGGGAGATGGAGGGCGGCAGAGCGACGGGATCGGGGAGGCGGCGCGGCGGCCGGGGGTGGAGCGCTAGAGGAGAAGATAGGATTAGAGGTAGGATCGTGCGATTATTTTTTAATCTCATTCATACCAGTTCGGTTGACTTATTTCAATGACTGCAGGCTGAATACCGAATAACACGAGGACTTTTATGCAAAACTACTATGACGGTGAACCCGACGGAGTCAATCCGTGTAGGGCTGGACCAAAAGTTCGTAGCTCACGAGCTTAATGAGCACTCGATAGTTTGGCTCATTACGCTCATAGCTCGCTTCTTAACGAACAGGGCCAATCATTGATTTTATCTTGTTAAGCTTAACGAGCTTAATGAGTGAGCTAACGAGTTTCACGAGTATCTCGTTAAGCTCGTTAGTAACAACACAACACATATTTTCATCTTATGTGACAAACTTTTTGTAGCACCTCAGCCCATCTATTTTATCTAATGGACATATGACACAACAAGCTACTGCATTTCTTTTTGTAGTCACCATATTTCATCTAGAAAACCATATCTACACATTCTCCATGTATATCATAACACATTATAATCTATTAATGAGCACTCGCGAGCGCTCATGAGCTTAACGAGCTTCAAAGAAGTCGAGCCGAGCAGGGTTTTCTGCTCGTTAATCTTAATGAGCTTGACGAGCCGAGCCTTAACGAGCATGATCTTAACGAGCTGAGTTGCTTGTTAATCCACCCCTAAATCCATGCTTTATTATTAGGGAAAGATATATGTATCGTATGTATCACATACTCTCCATTATGTATAAAGAACTGATGTGTATATCATTTTTTATTTTGTGTGTTGTTTTAGTAATTTCTAGGCGTGTCGGCAGTTTTGCTATTTTGTTGGTTATATCAATCTTTATATATTTTAAATATGGCAACTGTTTATTTTTTTGCAGTATATTATTGCTAGGTATGTCACATATAATGGGTATAAATTTTGTGGAATAAGGTTTATGGGTATGTCACACTTATTAACTTTTATAATGTAAAATGCATCGGATATGACATACCCACAATATTTTAAAATATTTGTGGGTTTCCATTGCTTGGAATGCTTTTCTAAAGTGAAAAAAGAATGCATTGCATTTTTGTACGATAGTTTTCTGATAGCTATCAGATAATAAAAGCGGGAAAATGTTTCAGCCACAATACAACTGTTGGTATGTGAAATTTATGGATATGCTTGAGATATTTGGTCTAACATGTGAGATACGAATTATTCTCCTTGAACACATTTGAAAGCACAAAGTGCTCCCTGGGTGATTTTGGTAATTAATGACAACATCCTCTTGTTGGACTGATATTTGTATCTAGTGTATTTCAGACAAGTTCAACAATGGTGTGGCAAGGACAAGAGGATGTGGAACCCCATCAAAATGCTAAGGATACATATTGGCAAAAGCTCAAGACTCTTCATTTTTATTTTAGTGATCCAAGATCACATTGAGTCCATAGGAAAGTCAATACTATTAAAAGAGGATGAGATGTTGCTTAATGATCTACTTGCTCAAAGTGCTTAGTGATATTGCTCCAAAGCCCTCAACCACTTTCTCATTTCCAAATATGTCCAAAAATCGAAGTCAAACTCGGCCCCACCGAGTTCATTTGACATAGCCACTACAAGAAAGCCTAACTCCTCAGTCACACCAATACAGATCTCGGTCTCACTGAGGTGGGCCTACAAACTCTTTGTTGCCCGTTGTAATTATTTCGATCTCACCGAAATGTGCAATTGGTCCCACCGAGTTTGCTTGACCAACTCTCTGTTTGCTCCTTGCTGAAATCAGCCTCACCGAGTTCAAGCAATCAGATTCACCGAGGTGAGGTTTTGCCCTAACCCTAGCGCATCATTCTGACCGAGTTGTTCCAGTCGGTCCCACCGAAATTCCTAACGTTCACATTTTGAACTAAATCGGTCTCACCGAGTTCTTCTATTTGGTCTGACCGAGTTGGGTGAAATGTGTGTAGCGGTTGGATTTTGTGTGGAGGCTATATATACCCCTCCACCCCCTTCTCCATTTGTGAGAGAGTCATCAAAACGTGCCTACACTTCCAGCCTACATTTTCTAAGAGAGAACCACCTCCAATCGAACCAAAAGAATCTTGATTTCTAGGCTTCCCCAAGTTGCTTTCCACTCAAATCATCTTTCCACCATATCCAAATCTGTGAGAAAGAGTTGAGTGTTGGGGAGACTGTCATTTAAAGCACAAGATCAAGGAGTTCATCATCAACATGCCATCTATTACCTTTTGGAGAGTGGTGTCTCCTATATTGGTTAGGTGTCACTTGGGAGCCTCCGACAAGATTGTGGAGTTGAACCAACAAATTTGTAGGGGCAAGGAGATCGCCTATGTCGTCAAGATCTACCCGAGTGAGGCAAGTCCTTCGTGGGCGATGGCCATGGTAGGATAGACAAGGTTGCTTCTTCGTGGACCCTTCGTGGGTGGAGCCCTCCGTGGACTTGCGCAACCGTTACCCATCATGGGTTGAAGTCTCCATCAACGTGGATGTACGATAGCACCACCTATTGGAACCACGCCAAAATCTTCGAGTCTTCATTGCGTTTGCACACTCCAATATCATTCCTTCACTTTATTGCAATTAGCATGCTTTACTATTTCCGCTGCTCATACTCTTGTCATGCTTGCTTGAAATGTATTGTGAATGCTTAAACTTATGCTAAAACTCCAGCTCAACTTCAAGAACTTAAAAATTGCCACTTTTACTTTTTGAGGGTCTAATCACCCCCCTTAGACCCCTCTTCTCGATCCTTTCAACATTACTAACATTTGTTTAAATTAGATAATATTGAAAAAATACATCCCATGTAATAGTACGATATACCTCCTATTAATACATGCATGAAAAAATATCTCCATTAACCTAAGAACATGAATTGTATACAAATCAAGAGGCATTTAGGGCTTGTTTGGGACTGCTCCTCTTCACCAAAATCATTTTTGCTCCACTAAATTCACTTTGGAGTAGTTTCATCCAGAAGTTGTAGCGCTACCAAAGAGAATGTTTGGCTTCCATCTAGCTCCAGCTTCAAGAATGAGAAATTTGGTGGAAAGGATCTATTTGATTGGTCGAGGGGGGAGAAACGAAGGGGTATCCACTTACTGGTGGCAGTGGTGGGTTATTTCCACGCAACTCCAGCTTCTAGAGTTTTTCGGAGCACCTCCTGAAGAGCTTCATAAAAAACCGGGAGTTGTGCCTCGGATTCTAGTTTTTTTGTGGAGTGGCATATCGTGGAGCTACCCCATTTGGCTTGTGTTTTCTGGAGCGAAGCTGAATTTTAAGGGGCAGAGCAGTCCCAAACAGGCTCTTATTTCTGATTTTTCTCTCTCCTATTTCTATTAATGACTCCAAATATGCAACATTGCATGCATGTTATTCTCTTTCCTTTTTTCTACTACAGAATTGTTCTGATGCATGATGCGCATGAGTCTTTTTGTGATACCCAATTAGCGATTAATGCATTAATACACATACCCGTTGCAATAGCACACATCTAAATGCAAGTGGTGAAAAGGCAAGGAGCCCGGGCACCTAGGTGTCCCAAACAGCCGTCTTGTATATATGTGCTTGGGTAAATTGTTTGAGGCACCTAGGTGCCTGGCACCTTGATCGGGTCCAACCTGCTAAGCCTTTTTGTTCGAAGTGACATGCACCATCATTAATTTGTTTCCCAATTTACTTGCATGTAAAATAATCCATGTTTGTGATAGCGTCAACCATTTTAGACTTTCTAATTTGGTACGTCTCGTTTTTATCCATTTGTATGAATATACTTGTCATATTTTTTGGTATGTGTATACCTGAGATACGAATATGTGAAACTTGAGAGTATCCAATATATAAATTCATACTCAAGATATTTCTTCGTATGTACCGTACGTACATACCTAGATGTGAAATTTATGTGTATGTACCCATAAATATCGCATATATACATATTTTCTGGGTATGTACTAATACATTTCATGTCGGGTATGTAGTTGTGGCTAAATACGTCGAGTATGCACATACGTGGAAATATATTGAGTACTTTACATCTCGCATATCCATAAATATTTCGGGTATGTGGTTGTTGTTAAGTATTATACCTAATGATAATATTTATGTGTTGGTGTTATACCTAATCAAAATACACATACTCAGGGTATTGTACCTAATAAAAACTAGGTGATTTCTTGCTGCGGGAGCTTAAAGATTAATTTTGGATACATTCTATATGAATGAAATGACCTAAGTCGAAAGCTATTACTTTTGAAAGTAATTATATGTGAACAAAGGGTGTGCATGTACATTGGACTATTGGAGATGAAACAATTAATTTGGCGTATGCTTGTCCTACAAAATAGTCTAGTGGATGATGACGTGGCACATTTGATGATGTGGAGGGCTACATGTTGAGAGAATTAGACTTAGTGGGGATCAACTATTTATGTATGGGCAATTTGAGAAAATGCCACGTCTTCCTTCCCACTTTGATCCCATAGCACACTTTTCTTTTTATTAGATAGTATAGCACACCTTTAACTAATGGCTGGATAAAATACCACAGATTGGTTTTTTTCCTTCTATTCCACGTCCAAACCCACATCTCTTTTTTGTTAGGACGAAATTGCCCCCGGCTGTTTCCTGGTGATATGAAACGATCACAGAACGCAGAGCACAACGCCGCATCGTCGTGACTCCTCCCAACGCCGCCGCCTCACTGTGCCAGCTCCCGGCGAGTCGCCGTCTCACCGTGCCTCCTTTCCGGCAGCACCGCCTTGTCATTCGTCATGTCCCACTTGCCGCCCGTACGTATGCAGCGTGTCCCCCGTCCAGACATAGCTTCTCGTGGCTGTGCTGGCTGGAGAAGTGCTTGTTGTACATGCTGGCCCATTAGTTGTAGTTGTAGCTACTGGTTGCTCTGGTTGCTAGCTTTGTTAGCATATGGCTCAAATACCAGTGAGATACACTAACAAATTTGTTACGTGTTGACGGCTGTGTAGCAATTGTTGTAAGAAGATATGGATGCTTGTTCGTATGTATGTAATCAAAATTCAGATTGGGATGTAGCATGTAATGATATATTATTTTGTTGGTATAGATATAATCAAAATTTCTACAGCATTTTCACGTAAAATTTTGACATGACCTCTCTATATTTCTGTACCTTCTTCACATATCACAAGAATATATATGACAATCCAGAACTAATAGATATGAATTTATACTGGAAGCATAAGGTGAGTCCTAGTCTGACAAGTTGCATCCAGAACAAGAAGTGAATAATCATCTCAGTACACACACGACAAGATCACAAGACATTATCCTAGAAAAAAGATCACAACACACTAAAAGACATGAATTCAATTGAAAAGCATCGACTTCTTAAAGAAGTGGCATCGACTTAATGCAGATCACTAAAGGCATAACAATATCACGGAATGGCATGCTACACTCCTTTTCTCTTCCTTGGTGTGAGCTTTTTTGCGGCCTTCACAACTACTTTTGGTGGAGAAGCGGGAGTCCCTGTTTCCATAGAAATTTGCCTGCATAATACATCAATTTCATGCATTAAAAAATAAGACCGATGTTATACATAATTCAATAAAAACATCAGATTTCTTTTCACCTCCTTGTGATTGGACCAGGGCTACCTTGTAGGACAGTGAATGAAGATGTACCTCCAAGAGGGCTATGAAGAGATGATTGACTACACAAAACAACATTGTTTAAGATAAAAACATTCCACACTTGTAGAGATATTAAAGATAAGCCAAAAGAAATTTACCTCCTGGTTATAGGTCGAGGGCTAACTTGTGGGACACCCAATGAAGACATCCCTCCAAGAGGGCTACGAGGAGATGATTGACTACCGATAAAACATAGTTTAAGGTAAAAATATGCCACATTTGTAGAGATATTAAAGATAGTCCAGAAGATAATTACCTCCTCGTCACAAGTCGAGGACTAACTTGTGGGACAGCCAATGGAGACATCCCACCAAGAGGGCTACAAAGAGATGATTGACTACAGGAAAAGGCATTTTTTAAAGATAAAAACATGCCACATTTGTAGAGATATTGAAGATAATAAGCCAAAAAAAACCTCCTCGTCATAGGGCGAGGGCTGGCTTGTGGGGAAACCAATGGAGACATCCCTCTAAGAGGGCTACAAAGAGATGTTTGGCTGCACAATATGTAGTTTGAGAAAAAATACCTCACGCCCACTTGAGAAATTGAAAAGAAGCATTATTTTTTACCTCCTTGTAATAGGACGAGGGCTGAATTGTAGGAGAGCATCTCCTGGGATTGTACATTCAACATCTACTTCGGTGTTTGGTTTTATCTTTCTAGGTTTCGGTTTCCCTGTCGACAAATTGAAACAATGTTACAAACTTGAGCAATAGAAGTGAAAATATGAGTTGAGCAAATGTGAATAAATATAAATGACCTTTTCTTCACTCCATTAGTTGGGCATCCAGCTTGCCTATGTCCAAGTTGGTTACACTTCTTGCACCTGTTTTGGCTTCCTAATTGACCTTTTGGTGGTGGTTTCTTTTTATAATGTCCTCCTCCCTTTTCAAGGAAACTTCTAAATCTCAACTTCCTTTTTCTTCCTACGGAACTTTTGGGGAGTGGTGCATGCAATACAAAGTCTAATTTAACATTAGGCCATTGTGATCTATCTGTGAGGGGCTCTACAACCCCCCTATATGCTGCCCTAAACCTTTCTAGAGAGTAGTACTCATGAAGATAATCTTCCATCTTCACATTCCTTTTTCCAATCAAGAAAACAAGTGCATGCTCACACAGTTTACCTGTGTGCTGCCACTCAAGGCACGTGCACTGGCTTTTCTCTATGTTAACCACATGCCTCAAATTGTCTTTGTTGATGTCCCTGACCTCACCTTTCCAATTACTTGATCTGGTAACTTTCAAGTGCCCAAGCCCCCTTGTTCTATTATTCACTTGTTGTACAACTGCTGGCAACATTCGTCCTTGTAACTTCTCCCCAATTGTTCTCCTTGTTGCAACCAATTTCATTATCTTTCCATTAAGCATGTCAGCTAACACATCTACGGGAAGATCTTTGGTTCCTTTTATCCAATTATTGAAGGTCTCTGCAAGGTTGTTATGAATGTAATCGCACTTGATCTCAGTGTCAAAACTAGACCTCATCCACTTCAAATTATGGTACTCTTGCAAGTACTTGCCCACAGTTTGGCTAGATTCTTGAACCTTGGAGAAGTGGTACTCAAACATTGAAGGTCTATGTGTCTTACCAGCAGCCCACACGCGTCCAATTATGTCACCATTATATCTTTTTGAAAAATTCTGCATTAAATGCCTAAAGCACTCCCTCTTTTCTGCTTGAGGGAAAACTTTCTTAACTGCATTTTCGAGGCCTTTGCATGCATCCATACATATAGCAAGCTTTGAAATTGGCCCTAATGCCCTATGCAACTGTGTCATGAACCATGTCCAATTATCTTCACTAGTCATCAACCCGTGCTTCTGCACGGGCTAGTCATTTTAAAAAATATAATAAAACAATTTTTTGGTTAAATGGTATATTGTGTTTGCACTATTTTTTTTATATGTTAAGTATAGCATTTAAAAAATGGGACTCCCTTTTGCAATACTACTTAAAAGACATGCAAATATAGTTTTCGTCATAACTTGTGGAGCAAAAACAAAACATGTTCATCTGTTATGTTTGTGTTGTATCATGTGTATGACTCTAGACTGTTGTTTGATAAGTAATTTAGACTTAGTCAAATATAATTTTCATCCTCAGTCATATATTATAGTAAACATCATTTTTAATTTTGTAACTACCTCTGAATTTGAAATATGATCGAAAATCCAAATGTTAATAGCATATCAATCTGCTAACATGTTGTATTTTTAAAAGTTCCTTTTTCAAAAGCTGTTACAAAATGACTTCGAGAGTTTTACCATAACTTGGTTTCAACTGGATATGCTCTTCAGATCTAGTTGAACACGTGGATGTATGTTACTACTGTAACACATGAATAGTTCCTCGAACGACATATGCAAATACACTTATATGTATATGAGATCAACGACATACATAATGATTACACACATCCGCTAATTATAGAACAATTTGTGAGAACAAATCTCTATGGACATCCAAGAACAACTCGCGGTAGGGAGTGAGAGCATTGTTCAGTCATGTGCCGGTAGTTGATTTTGAAAACTCAAATGCAACATTACAGCACAAAAATATTAGTCTGCATGTTGCTAAAATGATGGTTACCTTTAGCTCCAATTGACTTCTAATTTCTGAATGCTGAAAATGCATATGCCAGAGACACACATGAGTACCAACTTAGGTTTGGAATGCTGAGAGAAGACATTGCTTACGGAGGCTGATTGATTTGTTATCTGCCGTGATATCATTCTGCCAGTACTAAATGACAGTGGAATGGTCATCCTTCTATAGAATGTGGTGTAGTAATTGAGCCCCATGTAGTCTAGCAACCCCTTCAGCAGACTGACCTCTTTAGTTGTGAACCTCGGCAGCCTTCCTCCGACCGTCGATCTCATCAACGCCGGGTAATTGCTGAAGAAGGGATCCGTCATCCCAAAACTTGTTCATACTTACATATTCGTTTCAGGCAACATAATTTTTAATGTTCCAGTAGAGCAAAACCTGCGCTGAATTATTCTCAATAGTGGAAGGTCAAACTGGAGATTTGTTGGCATGCTATGGGTGCTATATATTAATAGTGAAAGAGAGGTATCATATTAACTTAAATGATATACCAAACTAGAGTCAAAAAATAAAGTTGTTTTTACCTGAAGAAGTACCGGTTCGACTATTGTCGGTTCTCGAGTCTTCAGCTGCAGAAATACTAATCTAGCAGCAGGAACTATTGTCCTTGATTCCTCAAGGTCATTAGCAATCTTAAATAACAGGAGTAGTTTTGTTGATAATTGTACATCAGTATCACAAACAAAGCTAAAGTTATATATTCGGTTCAAGGAATAAATAGTACACATTCCTTTCCATTTTCCTTCTAAAAATCAAGAACTTTAGAAGAAGCAAACTGTTTTTTCATTTATGTCCTGACTACTAAGAGTAGACTTGGAGGTTCAATTCTTAGTGCTTGAACTCTTAAGTCGGCTCAGATGGTTTCTTGTAGTACAATTGTATTACAAATTTACAATATATGTGGTAGAGAAATTGGGAATGCAGAGTTCTGTCATTTATGTCCTGAGTACCAATAGTAAACTTGTGTATTCAATTATTAGTTCTTGAACCCTAGGATTAACCTATTCTTATGTAAAGCTCTTTAGCTCAGATGTTTTCTTATAGTACAATACATGTTGTGATAGAAGAACTGGGAAAGCAGGGTTAACGGTTTGCTAGATCAACAATACACTGAACAGTTGGACATCGCAAGAAGAGCTACGAAATCTCTGCGAGAAGAAATCATAAACATGAAAATATTTGTCATCACTAGCAACCCTTATGAACACATGTTTCTTAGGTATGCCTGTGTGACCTGCACCACCAGTTTACACCCCTAAATGTCAGCTGTATCTGGACGTATTAGTTCTTGTTACAAAAAGGCAGTGTTGTCTCGCTTAGGAGTTGGCAAAATTGTTTGATTCATATTTGAGGGGCTTTCAGAAAATAAAAATGTCAGTACCTCAGACTGAGAATAGGGGAATTAAAGTGTGCAGATGTGATAGAGTCGTTATAAAAAAAATGCCTTAAGGCATCTATGTGAAATATAATTTGAATCTATTGTTCAAAGGTACATTGATTGATTGAGAGAGGCGTAGTACTCTATTTTTCATGCAATGTATATTTTAAACTTGAATATATTTCTATTACATTTCGTTAGAGCAATATCCTAGTTTTCCAGGAAAAATATAAACATGAAACTTAGCTAATAATGATTTCCATATCCTTAAGCTGTGAGGACACGTGGCCAAAATCATTGAGTAAAAAATTTAAGGCGCACCTCGAAGATACTGAGTTATGTATCATAGAACCACATATAGAAAGGATTAAAAACAAACAATAGGGTGTTGTATCATTTTTTTATTGAGAATTAAGATAAGAACTTATGAAGAATATAACTGCCATCAGCAATAATGAAGGGTATTTAAGACGGCTATATCTGATACCTTGAAAGTTGCTGATTCAGCAAGCTGTCTCCTCATTTATCAAATCTAAAAGTCTTTATCTTAAGAACACGTGAGGTAAGATTAGTTTTGCATAGCAGAATGGACGCAACTACTATATGGAGGTAGAAATAGCTGACTTGAAATTCACTTACCAAGAGTAACTTATAAGAGAATATGCATACCATGATTATCTTGCCAGTTGATTGATCAACCTAGTAATTATTATGAGGGTGACCCCTCCATTACAGCTGACGCTTCAGAAAGTTAACATTTTTTCAACTAAAGTGCATCGCCTAACAACATGAGATAAAGAGGAGAAGAGTAATTGCATAATGATTAAAACTGGGAATAGATAAGATGCGTACTCTAGAGTTTGAGGAATATACCACCTGCATGAGAACATGGGTTAATCACTTAATCTCATCCTGCCGCTTGTTGGGCAGGCGTGCTTGCCACACTGATCAAGCTTTCATGGCCCAGATTTGACGCCTCCCTGTCATCCATTGTAGCGAGAGGACATCAACTCCTTCATCTTCCTCCCAACCATCCTTACTCTTATTGTGTCTGCATTTGTCAATGATGACTGATAGTTTTGTAGGAGCAGGAGAGAGCGGCAAGGGAATCAACAGCCACCACAGATCTACTCAAAAGTGTCGTTATCCATCAGTACACCACTCTTCTGCTACACGCATCATCATGAGATAGTTTTAGCTCATCTACAGGAAATAAAATTGGATGATAGTTGTGTGGTCAGTCAGAAGATGAAAGCCGAGGAGACTCTAGGTTGGTGAAGATGGAATTAGTGAGACCCAGAGCTAATGGATCAGATTGTACCTGTTTCTAGATAAATTACACTATTACAGTACGGAGTAAACATTGTACCTTAGGACAACATGGAGAGGAGACGCAGTGCTACCAAGATGAGGAAGAGGATCGCTGGATCATGTACTCGTTGGGTCTTTGGAACCCTACCGAGAGACGGTTTTTTCAATTTTCCAAATATGCAGCTGTAACACCCCGGATGTGATTTACCCAATATGTAATCCAACTCTTGCCGTTTCCAGCCTTAAGTTATTTTATTTTCTCGGGTTCGGGTTTTTGTCTCTGTGTGTTGTTCTCATTGTCATGCAGCTCATATCATGTCATCATGTGCATTGCATTTGCATACGTGTTCATCTCATGCATTCGAGCATTTTCCCCGTTGTCCGTTTTGCATTCCGGCGCTTCATTCTCCTCCGGTGGTCATTTCTACCTTTCTTTCGTGTGTGGGGTTTAAACATTTCCGGATTGGACCGAGACTTGCCAAGCGGCCTTGGTTTACTACCGGTAGACCGCCTGTCAAGTTTCGTATCATTTGGACTTCGTTTGATGCTCCAACGGTTAACCGAGGGACCGAAAAGGCCTTGCAGCCCAACACCCCTCCATTTTGGTCCAAAACCCACCAAAACCCTCTCCATCATCTAGAGCGTTCGATCACGATCGCGTGGCCGAAAACCGCACTCCATTTGGAGCCTCCTAGCTCCTTCTATGTATAAATAGGCCTTCCCCGTCCAAATCTCGGATCAAATCCCCCGTAACCCTAGCCCCGCTCCTCATCTGCGCGCCGGACACGTCCGTCCGCGCGCCGGACATCGCCGCCGCCCACTCCCATCGTGCCACGTGGCGGGCGTGCCCACATCGCCGCCGCCGGCCCGCTCAGCCCGCGCGGGGCCCTCCCCGGGCCAGCCACGCCTCTCCACTACCGCGGGCGACCCGAGCCGGCCCTCGAGCCACCGTACGCCGCACCGCCGCCTTTGCCGCCGTCCGCCGCACTGACCTCGCTGCCAACGCGCCTAGCCACCCCGACGCGCTCCGGCCGGCCTCCTCCTCGCTCCACCTCGACCCCGGCGCTCGTCTTCCTCCGATCCGGCCGACTCGGACGTCAACTCCGGTGGAACGGCGACGAACCTCGAACCACGTGCAAACCTGATCCAGATCTGAGATTCGGTTGACTTTCCGTCCCTAACCCTAATTTTTTTACCTATGTTCATCGTGCCGTAACTCCTCTTCCGTAGCTCCGTTTTGGGCGTGTAGCACATCAAAATGTTCATCTTAGAGAGTACATCATTTCATCCCATTGCATCATTGTCATTTGAGTTCATCTTGATGCCCGAAATGCTGTTGGAAGAGTGCTATTTGAGATAATTGTCAGATCTGCAGCTCCATTTAGATATTTGTCATTTTTGCCATGATTAATGTGTGCATGCTATGCCCATGAGCTCTACATATGTTTTGTTAAGGGTTTTGCCATCTTTCCATAGGTGCAACCCATGTATTTTTATGATGTGTGTGGTGACTAGCACAAGCTTGCAAAGTGAGGCATTTGCTAATGCTGATTTCAGGGACTTAGCATTTCCACTAAGTCCTTGACCTGTTTATCTCATATGGTCATATGTTCATGTTGTTTCCTAGTGATCCGTGCCTCTTTTGAGGATGATCAGTAAGGATGTTTTGTTAATCTTGGAGTGATCTATCCATCCATGTCTTTGTTTGCAATTATGGAGCACCCTAGCTTGAGTCAATCGAGCTCTACTTTTGTCATTTCGTGAATCTGGGTAGATTGCCTACTTGTTAGCGATTTTGCTGAGGATGTTGTAGTTGGTCCGTGCATGCTAGGTTATTGTTCTTTCCATGTCTAGCTTACATTTTGTGTATTCTTGATGGGTGTATGGTTAGATTGTCATGACTTGCTCTGTAGTGAGTGCATCGAGCTCGTAAACATGCCTACTTGATATCTGTTTCAGCATGCTCCAGTTTTCACTAAGTCTGAGAACTGATTATGTTTTTGCCATGTTCACATGCTTGCAATTGTATTTTCTGATCCCTTTTGTCTTAAGGTCACTAAGGGACTTTTGTTAAGCTCTTTGAGTAGCTCCATGCCATGCTTTACTTTGCCATGTTCAGATCCTGTAGCATATTGTTTTCATGCTTCGAAGAGTGCTATCTGATCTGAAATTCCAGACAAGTGTTAATTTCACTAAGTCCGAAATCTGTTTGTCAAATGCATTTTTGCCATGCTTGTTTGAACCTGTTAATGGATGAATTGGCCGTAGCTCAGTGCTAGGCTTTTGTTAAGCATCTTGAGTGGATCCCTGCCATGTATTTTGTTGTCATGTTTGAGTGCTGTAGCATGTTCATCTTGTTGCATTTAGATGGCTACTTGTTGTAGATCGCAGAACGTGGTCATATTTGAATTGCTTGCCATTTCCAAACCGTAACTCCGATTCCGGTGTTCTTTATATCGTTTTCAAGCGACTTCATCTCATCTTTCTAGTGGCATACTTGGATTTCCAAGTTGAGGCCAGGTTCATGCATTCCTTGTCACATCTTGCATATGCATCCCGCATCGCATCCTACATAGCATACCATCTTTGAATCATGTTGTTTGAGTTTGCACGTGGTTGATTGTGTCCTTGTTGCTTGTTTGTCTTGTTTGGGTAGAGCCGGGAGACGAGTTCACTAACGAGGAGCCCGTTGAGTTTGCTTTCGAGGATCCAGTCAACTCTGACAACTTTGCAGGCAAGATGATTATACCCTCGAAATCACTACTATCTTTGCTTTGCTAGATGCTCGCTCTTTTGCTATGCCAATGCTACGATGCCTACCACTTGCTTTCAAGCCTCCCAAATTGCCATGTCAAACCTCTAACCCACCATGTCCTAGCAAACCGTTGATTGGCTATGTTACCTCTTTGCTCAGCCCTCTTATAGCGTTGCTAGTTGCAGGTGAAGATTGGAGACCGTTCCTTGTTGGAACATTTATTTACTTGTTGGGATATCATTATATTGCCTTGTTATCTTAATGCATCTATATACTTGGTAAAGGATGGAAGGCTCGGCCTCTCGCCTAGTGTTTTATTCCACTCTTGCCGCCCTAGTTTCCATCATATCGGTGTTATGTTCCCAGATTTTTGCGTTCCTTACGCGGTTGGGTTATAATGGGAACCCCTTGATAGTTCGCCTTGATTAAAGATTTTCTAGCAATGCCCAACCTTGGTTTTACCGTTTGCCACCTAGCCTCTTTTCCCTTGGGTTTCCGGAGCCCGAGGGTCATCTTATTTTAAACCCCCCCGGGCCAGTGCTCCTCTGAGTGTTGGTCCACCTCTCAGCTGCCGGTGGCCACCAGGGGCAACTCTGGGCTGGCCTACCCGTACCTAAGACAATCTGAGTGTGCCCTGAGAACGAGATATGTGCAGCTCCTATCGGGATTTGTCGGCACATTCGGGCGGTGTTGCTGGTCTTGTTTTAACCTGTCGAAGTGTCTTGAAGAACCGAGATACCGAGTCTGATCGGAACGTCTCGGGAGGAGGTCTATTCCTTCGTTGACCGTGAGAGCTTGTCATGGGCTAAGTTGGGACTCCCCTGCAGGGATTTGAACTTTTGAAAGTCTTGCCCGCAGTTATGGGCATATGGGAATTTGTTAATGTCCGGTTGTAGATAACTTGAACCTTAACTTAATTAAAATGAATCAACAGTGTGAGTTACCATGATGGTCTCTTCTCGGCAGAGTCCGGGAAGTGAACACGATGTTGGAGTAATGTTTGCGCAGGTTGCTCTCTAGTTTCTCGCTCGCGCTTTGCCTCCTCTTCTCGCTCTCTTTTGCGAACAGGATAGCCACCACATATGCTAGTCGCTTGCTGCAGCTCCACATATTTTCCTTGCCTTACCTTTAAGCTTAAATAGTCTTGATCGCGAGGGTGCGAGATTGCTGAGTCCCCTGTGGCTCACAGATTACTTCCAAACCAGATGCAGGGCCTGATGATTCCGCTCCAGGTGACGCGCTCGAGCTCAAGTGGGAGTTCGACGAGGACTCTCAATGATACTACGTGTCTTTCCCTGATGATCAGTAGTGGTGCCCAGTTGGGGGTGATCGGGACCGTGTCGCATGTTGGGTTATCTTTTATTTTGACGCCGTAGTCGGGCCATGAGTGTTTGAATGTTGTAATGCTATTTATGTACTTGATTGACGTGGCGAGTGTAAGCCAACTATGTATCTCCCCTTTTATTATCTATATTACATGGGATGTTGTATTGATTGCCTAACTTGCGACATTGCTTTCAATGCGGTTATGCCTCTAAGTCGTGCCTCGACACGTGGGAGCTATAGCCGCATCGAGGGCGTTATAGCAGCTTCTCAAACCGGAGGCTGGAGGTGACTCTCTCGGTGGAGCAGCCCCGTGAAAAGCATCCGGGGACAGGATCGGCGATGACATGGATGGCTGAAATTGCAGCTTCCCGATTTTGAGGCTAGATGTGATGCTCCCAACCATGCAGCGCCATGAAGATCAGGGAATGGGAGGACTCGGGGACCGTCTAGATCAATACGTAACTGGAGGGAGGCAAAGCAAACATCTAGATCAATACGTATCCGGAGGGAGGCGAAGCAAAATAGGAAGATGTGTTGGCTAGGACTCTAGGAGAAAAGCTTTCACACGGAGATGGTTGGGAACATGGGAGATATTGAGCTAGCTTGGTAAAGAAAACTAAATCTATCAAGCGGCCAATTTTCTATCTAGAAATATATCTAACAGCTCACGGTTATTAACTCCTAGGATTAATGTAGAAGCTCGGATGGTGCTTTCAATTAGTAAATATAAGATCTTCAACCTCAATAAAGCCAAATGCAAGTGGAAACATCCAATTATGTCCATCTAAAGCTATGCATGCAGCTAAATGACCATTCCACTTTCCATTCAATGCAGTTGAGTCTAAGCTAAGATAAGGCCTACATCCAGCATGGAATCCATCTACACAAGGCTTAAGTGTCATAAAAAATTTGTGGAAGTAAACTTTACCTTTAGTTAGCTTAGTATTGACCTCAACAATGCTTCCAGGGGATCTAAGTACCATCTCTGCTTTAAGATTATATAGGTAACGAAAGCTACTACCCCAAGAACCATATATCTCATCCTTTGCTCTCTCCCTCCCCTTCCATACAGCGGCGTCGTGCTTCGTTCTATCTCTCGTGGTTTGATCGTTTCGTATGTAGGAAACGACCTGGGGGCAATTTCGTCATAGCAAAAAAGAGATGTGAGTCTGGATGTGGAAAAGAAGGAAAAAACTCAATTTGTGCTATTTTGTCTAGCCATTAGTCAAAGGTGTGCTATACAATCCAATAAAAAGAAAGGTGTGCTATGGGAGCAAAGTCCTAGGAAAGACGTGGCATTTTCTCAAATTGCTCTTTATGTATTATAGATATGCACATACTCAAGATACCCATGTGTATGTGCTGCTAATTCAACTAAAATACGCATGCATACCCTGCTAATTATAAATAGGTTTTCTCTCTTCCTAATGAGTATCATGTACCTTCCATCTATGAAACATCAAACGTGGTAAGAAATAAGAGAAAATTAATCATGACACATTTATTATTACTTTCTCTCTCCTACTACGTCTCCTAACATGAAACGTTCCCATTCATGGTGTGCGGGGCCTTTTTTATGGCATTCAATTCATGATTATATCATAATTATTTTGATCAGCGATTTCAAATGGAATAATCCGTTAGCAAACATACCTATTACGACAACACATATCTAAATGCAATCTAATGGTATCCCAATCAGCCATTCTATTATATATATGTGTGTGGGGGGGGGGGCTTTTGTGTTTCGCGTAACAGAAGATTACTTTGTTACTCTCATTGTACTGACTGTTTGTTTGTAGTTGAACCACCTATTATGTTCTTTTCAACCTTATATGAATTTTTCTTACGGAAGCATTCATGCCAGGTGCCGGGGAGCACTCACCGTGGTTCTCCGGTGTGCTCCCGTAGGTGTGGAGGACGCAGCGGTGATCTGCACCAGATTCCGCAGGTCCGGCAATCCAACAGCCGAGCGGTGACAGAGGTCTAGCTTGTTGAGTTCATCGTCGGGTCCACCGCCGTGCTCCCGTGGCCGCCAGTGAAGTTGATCTTGGTAGAAGATAGAACAGGGGCCTTGAGGGCCGTCCTTCGAAATCACAAGCCGCCTAATTTGATTGGGATAGCAGTCACTTCGAAGATCATTCTCGTCAACTGGAGTTCGTCGGAGCTCATCGCCGCTGTCATGGTCGGATTGTCTATCTTGTTATATGGAGCATCGTTCTTAAATTCGTGCGGCACAGCTTCAATTGAGTGTGTGAGGAAGCTTTTGTTGGGGAACGCAATAATTTCAAAAAAATTCCTACACACACACAAGATCTAGCATGGTGATGCATAGCAACGAGAGGGAAGAGTGTTGTCCACGTACCCTCGTAGACCATAAGCGAAGCGTTATGACAACGCAGTTGATGTAGTTGTACGTCTTCATGATTCGACCGATCCTAGTACCGAAAGTACAACACCTCCGCGATCAGCACATGTTCAGCTCGGTGACGTCCCACGAACTATTGATCCAGCTGAGTGTCGAGGGAGAGTTTCGTCAGCACGATGGTGTGATGATGGTGATGATGTATCTACCGACACAGGGCTTCGCCTAAGCACTATGACGATATGACCGAGGTGGATTATGGTGGAGGGGGCACCGCACACGGCTAAAACTGTTGTCTATTGTGTGTTCTAGGGTGCCCCCTACCCCCGTATATAAAGGAGCAAGGGGGAGGCTGGCCGGTCCTAGGGCCCGCCAAGGAGAGGAGGAGTCCTCCTACTAGTAGGAGTAGGACCCCCCTTTTCCTAGTCCTACTAGGAGGGGGAAAGGAAGGAGGAGAGGGAGAAGGAAAGGGGGGTGAGGGAGTCCTGGATTAGGGGGTCTCCGGACAGCCGGACTATAACCATTGGCCGGACTGTTAGACTTTGAAGATACAAGTTTGAAGACTTCGTCTCGTGTCCAGATGGGACTCTACTTGGCGTGGAAGGCAAGCTAGGCAATATAGATATGGATATCTCCTCCTTTCTAACCGACCTTGTGTAACCCTAGCCCTCTCTGGTGTCTATATAAACCGGAGGGTTTTAGTCCGTAGGACAACAACTACAACATACAATCATACCATAGGCTAGCTTCTAGGGTTTAGCCTCTCTGATCTCGTGGTAGATCTACTCTTGTACTACCCATATCATCAATATTAATTAAGGAGGATGTAGGTTTTTACCTCCATCAAGAGGGCCCGAACCTGGATAAAACATTGTGTCCCCTGCATCCTGTTACCATCCGGCCTAGACGCACAGTTCGGGACCCCCTACCCGAGATCCGCCGGTTTTGACACCGACATTGGTGCTTTCATTGAGAGTTCCTCTGTGCCGTCGCTTTTAGGCCCGATGGCTCCTCCGATCATCAACAACGATGCGGTCCAGGGTGAGACATTTCTCCCCAAAAAGATCTTCGTGTCTGGCGGCTTTGCACTGCAGGCTAATTCGCATGGCCATCTGGAGCAGATTGAAAGCTACGCCCCTGGCCATCAGGTCAGATTTGGAAGTTTGAACTACACGGCTGACATCCGCGGAGACTTAATCTTCGACGGATTCGAGCCGCAGCCGAGCGCGCCGCACTGTCACGATGGGTATGACCTAGCTCTGCCACTAAACAGTGCCCTGGAGGCCACACCCGCATCAACTCCGACCCTTAGCTTGGAGCCAACTACGCCGATCGAGGACGGGTGGCTAGACACTGCCTCGGGGGCTGCGGTCTCAACGGTGATCAAGCCGAACACCAGCCTCATCCGCTACGAAGCCTGTGACTCGAAGGTGCTGGACTCTTTTTCGGACTCCGAACTTTCCGCGCCCCGGCCAATCGAATCTGATTGGGCACCGATCATGGAATTCACCGCCGCGGATATCTTTCAGCACTCGCCCTTCGGCGACATTCTGAATTCACTAAGGTCTCTCTCTTTTTCAGGAGAGCCCTGGCCGGACTATGGCCAATAGGATTGGGATGCGGAGGACGAAGAAATTCGACGCCCACCCACCACCCACTTAGTAGCCATTGTCGATGATTTAACCGACATGCTCAACTTTGACTCCAAAGACATCGACGATATGGACGACGATGTAGGAGACAAACATGAACCAGCGCCTATAGGGCACTGGAAAGCCACCTCATCATACGATATATACATGGTGGATACACGCAAAGAAGGCAATGGCGACGAGATAATGAAGGATGACCCCTCCATGAAGCAACCCAAGCGCCGACGTCAGTGGCACCGCTGTAAGTCCCGCCAAAGCAAAAGTGGTGATACCGGCACAGGAGATAATAACACTCCGGATAGTGCTGAAGAAAACAATAATCCCCTCCAGCAAGATTTAGAGCAGGAGGATGGAGGAGACAGCCCTCCTGAGAGAGCGGCAGACGGAGAGGAGGAGGATGATAATTACATGCCCCCCTCCGAAGACGAGGCAAGCCTCGGCGACGACGAATTCGCTGTGCGAGAGGATCCCGTCGAACAAGAGCGCTTCAAGCGCCGGCTTATGGCCACGGCAAATAGCCTGAAGAAAAAGCAGCAGCAGCTTCAAGCTGATCAAGATCTGCTAGCTGACAGATGGACTGAAGTCCTCGCTGCCGAGGAATACAAACTCGAGCGCCCCTCCAAGAGTTACCCAAAGTGCAGGTTGCTACCCCGACTGGAGAAAGAAGCGTATGATATGGCCGATCAGCCACCTCGTGGCCGTGATAGAGAGGCATTCCAGCGAAAAGCTCAGCCCGCACCCCGACGCCATTTAAATAAAAAAGCATGGGGAAACACGCCATACCTGCGAGACGTATTGGAGGACAAAGCAAAGCATACAAGATCGATCTATGGATCACGAGGGCGCGCCACTATGCGAGACGATAAACGTCACGCGGATACAGTAAAAGTAAATCTGGCCGGGCCAAACACAGCGGGCAAGACCCATTCGAGCTGCGTCGCGATATAGCCCAATACAGAGGCGCCGCATACCCTCTATGCTTCACAGACGAAGTAATGGATCATCAAATCCCAGAAGGTTTCAAACCTGTAAATATTGAATCATACGACGACACTACAGATCCTGTGGTATGGATCGAGGATTTCCTCCTCCACATCCACATGGCCCGTGGTGTTGACTTACACGCCATCAAATACCACCCACTAAAGCTTAAAGGACCAGCGCGACATTGGCTTAACAGCTTGCCAGCAGATTCCATTAGCTGTTGGGAAGATCTGGAAGCCGCATTCCTCGACAACTTTCAGGGCACTTATGTGCGACCGCTAGATGCCGATGGCTTGAGCCACATAATTCAGCAGCCAGAAGAGTCAGCCAGACAATTCTGGACTCGGTTCCTTACAAAGAAAAATCAAATCGTCGACCGTCCGGACGTAGAGGCCTTAGCGGCTTTCAAACACAACATCCGTGACGAGTGGCTAGCCCGGCACCTTGGTCAGGAAAAGCCGAAATCTATGGCAGCCCTCACGACACTCATGACCCTCTTTTGTGCGGGAGAAGACAGCTGGCTGGCTCGCAGCAATAACATGTCAAAGAACCATGGTACTTCGGATACCAAGGACGGCAATAGCAGGTCGCATCGCAACAAACATAAGCGCCTCATTAACAACGATAATACTGAAGATACGCCAGTCAATGCCGGATTCAAAGGCTCTAAACCCGGTCAGCGAAAAAAGCCATTTAAACAAAGTACGCCGGGCCCGTCCAGTTTGGACCACATACTAGATCGCTCGTGTCAAATACACAACACCCCCGACAAGCCAGCCAACCACACCAATAGGGATTGTTGGGTATTCAAGCAGGCCGGCAAGTTAAATGCCGAAAACAAAGATAAGGGGCCACATAGCGATGACGAGGAGGAGACCCGGCAGCCGAATACCGGAGGACAGAAGAGGTTCCCCCCACAAGTGCGGACGGTGAACATGATATATGCAACGCACATCCCCAAACGGGAATGGAAGCGTGTGCTCAGGGACGTATATGCGTTGGAGCCAGTCGCCCCAAAGTTCAACCCATGGTCCTCGTGTCCGATCACCTTCGATCGCAGGGACCACCCCACTAGTATCCGTCATGGTGGATTTGCCGCACTGGTCCTAGACCCAATCATTGACGGATTTCACCTCACTCGAGTCCTCATGGATGGTGGCAGCAGCCTGAACCTGCTTTATCAGGACACAGTGCGCAAAATGGGTATAGACCCCTCAAGGATCAAACCCACAAAAACGACCTTTAAAGGCGTCATTGCAGGTGTAGAGGCCCATTGCATAGGCTGAATTACACTGGAAGTGGTCTTCGGATCCCCGGATAACTTCTGAAACAAAGAATTAATCTTTGATATAGTCCCGTTCCGCAGTGGTTACCATGCACTGCTCAGGCGAACCGCATTTGCTAGATTCAATGCGGTACCGCATTATGCATACCTCAAGCTCAAGATGCCAGGACCTCGCGGAGTCATTACTTTCAATGGAAACACAGAGCGCTCTCTCCGAACAGAGGAGCACACCGTGGCCCTCGCAACAGAAGCGCAAAGCAGCCTCTCAAGGCAATCAACCAGTTCGGCGTTCCAAAACCCGGACACCATCAAGCGCGCTCGGTGCAATAGGCAAACAAACCGTCTGGCACGATCTGAGCTCGCGTAGCAATGCGGCCCCCACCCCAGTCCCAGCCATATGGCGAAACTCGTGCCACATGTACATAATTACGCATTAAAAATACCATGGACACAGATGGGGAGGGGGGCACAACTGCGGCATGCCCATAGACACAGCTTAACCGCACTAGGGGCTCCCCATTTGGTTATTCTTCTCTTTTTTCAGGACCTTAATCTCTGGAAGCACTGTCTGGCAGCACTATTGCCGAACACATGATGCAGCAACCAACAAGGCATACAGATACATCACACCACAGAATTACCAGGTGGATTACAATAACGAGTGAAATATTCGATTTAATATCATTCCTCAGCTTGCCCTTGGAAGGGACATAGTCCTACTCTTTGCTTATCGCACTATCTGTATCATTCCACTTTAACGCAATTTTTTGAATAAACAATGCATGACATTACGACTATTATTGCATTCTTGTTTTACATATATGTATTCATTAACGACGCCTTACAACCGTACACTTTGGTATGGCCAATACACCAGGGGCTTACATACCCCACAATATGGTGTGAAAAGTCCGAACACTTTCACAAGTGCAGCACCCCGAACTTATAGCATTATATGCATCAGCTGCGAATCATGTCTTTGGTCAAATGTTGGGTTTGCCCGGCTCCTATGTTTTGGTACCTTACGTTCCGCTCTATCGGCTAAGGTAGCGCTAGGAGAACTACTGCGATTGTGCCCCGGTTCTGCCGGGCTTAGCACCTCAGTAGAGAAAGCTAAAACTGACTGTCATGATAAGGCGAGAGACTGGTCGCTGTTCGGCGAGGTTTTTGAGTCCTTAAAGACTTATGCCGCTTAGGGCGAGGGGCCGGCCTTGTTTGGCTTAAAGGCGTGTATCGCGCCCCAAATTCGGCCTTCCGAATACCAGGGGCTTCGCCGAAATTTAAAATTATAGAATTCTATGGCTAAGTGAGAGTGATAAAGCATTATTAGTCTGTTTGCCTTGTTCGTTGTGCTGAGCGCCTCCCTCGAAGGACCCAAACATGGGAACAAGAGTGCTCAGGTTTATCCCGAACACACCAGCACTAGTGGCATGGGGGCAGAAGCCGAGGACTAGCCATCTCTCAGATTGGATAAATGGCCAAACATAAGGTAATATTTTAAATTCAAACAAGCGTTGCATCGCGCATATGAAACAAGTTTTCATAAATACAGGATCACACGAGCGAGTTTTACTCAAATATTACATCTTTTGTACACTCATCTTCTATGAGACGAGCACCCGGCAGAACACCCTCGTAGTACATCTCTGGGTGGCGGTGCTCCTTGCCCTCCGGCGGCCCTTCCTTGATCAGCTTCACGGCGTCTAGCTTGACCCACTGCAATTTCACACGGGCGAAAGCCCGGCTTGCACCTTCAATGCAGACGGATCGCTTGACGACCTCCAGCCGCGGGCAGGCATCCACAAGCCGCCTCACCAGGCTGAAGAAGCTGTTCGGAAGGGCATCACCAGGCGACAACCGGACTATAAAGCCCTTCATGGCCTGTTCGGCCGCCTTATGTAGCTCGACCATCTACTTTAGCTGGTCGCTCATTGGCACCGGGTGTTCGGCCTCAGTATACTGAGACCAGAACAGCTTCTCCGTTGAGCTTCCATCCTCGGCCTGGTAAAATTGTGCGGCATCGGACACGCTGCAGGGAAAATCTGCGAATGCTCCTGGAGAGCTCTGGATCCGGGTAAGTAATCGGTAATTTATTCCTACATGCTTGCTTTGCATATAGAAAGCCTTACCCGCCGCTATCTTCTTCATTGCGTCGATCTCCTGGAGGGCCTTTTGGGCTTCGGCCTTGGCACTTTTTGCGCTCTTGAGGGACGCGACAAGCTCAGACTCTCGCGTCTTTGAGTCAAGCTCCAACGCCTCATGCTTCGCCACGAGAGCCTGGAGCTCTTGCTGCACCTCACCCACCCGAGCCTCATGCTTCTCTCACTCGGTGCGCTCCTTGGCCGCTTTATCTTCGGCCTCGGACAATGCTTGCTTTAGGGTCGCCACTTCGGTCGCGGCCCCTGGCAAATTCATGATAATCCTGTCATTTTGCAATCGCATTCTTTTTATACATATACATAGACTAGGTGCTACTTACCTTTATTCTCCTCGATCTGCCTCTTGGTAAGGCCGAGCTCGTCCTGGGACCCTTTAAGGTCCTGCTTCAGTAGGGCGACCTCCGCAGTCAGTGCGGCAGACGCCAGTAGCGAAGCCTGCATATGCATATTGATATACTTCTATTAGACTCCTGCGATATTGTTTGATCCTCTATTTGGCTTTTCTTTGTGAACACCGAACAGAGCATCAGGGGCTACTGTCTATGTAGTAATATTTTTCCTATACTTTAAACACTTACCTCAAAGCCTGTTAGAAGGCTGGCACAGGCTTCAGTCAATCCTCTCTTAGCGGACTGAACCTTCTGGATCACCGCACTCATAATAGTGCGGTGCTCCTCGTCGATGGAAGCGGTGCGAAGTGCTTCCAGCAGATTGTCCGGCGCCTCTGGATGGACAGAGGTCGCTGGTGCAGGCGTCTCGCCCCTCTTAGAAGGAGGCCGCCTACCTGAGCCCGGAACACACTGGATGTTCCGGCGTGTTGTTCGGCTGAGGGCCGAACTCGGAGCTCTCAGGGCCCCGTCCCCTCGGCTCTGGGAGTCCGGAAGGTCGCCTTGAGGCGCCTCCGGGGTTGTCTCCCCTCGACCCAGTGCCTCTTGAGACGGCACCTCGGCGTCGTCAGCAGGATGAGGGGAGGTGGCGGTCGGGACTGGATCGCTATTTATGTCCGACGAGCATAGGGAGTCGTCTGATGATACATCGATACTGGTTCGTGGCGGCCTGCATAATCATATTTCGGCGTTAGGGAAAGCAGTGTGGCAAAGGAATACTATGACTTACTCTGGTATCCGAATACTTACGACTTCCCCAGGGGCTTGGCCCTGGGCATCCACTCGTCTTCGCTGTCGGCGGTGGCGGTGGAGTAGTCCGTAGGGAGGGTTCGCCCTTTCTTGGACCCTCCGGCCTCCCCAGTTTGGGCGGCCTTCCTTTTCTTGTCTCCCCCGTCTGGAGGGGGAGCGTCCTCCTCGTCTTCGGGGGACAATTGCACCGTAGAGTCCTCGGACGGTAAGTCCAGCGACGCCTGGCGTCGGGAACTCTTTCGGGTTCCCTTGGCCTTCTTGGTCTTCTCCGGCACCGTATAAGGTGCCGGAGTCAGCATCTTCGTCAGAAGAGCGTTTACTGGGCCTTCAGGAAAAGGAGCCGGACAGTTGATCTGTCCGGCCGTCTCCTGCCAATCCTGTCAAAGGTACGGGAGTTTACATCCCGCGTGGAGCCAAGCTATGAAAAACATCTATCCTGTAAGAGGTAAAGGCAGCTTACCGCGCTGGCTTGGCGCTTCGCGCTGAATCCGCGATCCTCAGTAGTAGGAGGGGGGACCTCGGCGCTCTTGAACAGCACCCTCCAGGCATCTTTGTGAGTGGTGTCGAAGAGCCTGTTCAGAGTTCGGTGCTGCGACAGGTCAAACTCCCACAAGTTGAAGGCCCGTTGTTGGCACGGGAGGATCCGGCGGATGAGCATAACTTGGACTACGTTGACACGTTTGAGCTTCTTGTTCACCATGCTCTGAATGCATGTTTGGAGTCCGGTCAGCTCTCGCGGACTACCCCAGGACAGGCCCTTCTCTTGCCAGGAGGTGAGCCATGTGGGGAAGCCGGATCGGAACTCAGAGGCCGCTACCCATGTAGGGTCATGCGGCTCGATGATATAGAACCACCCCGATTGCCACCCCTTTATTGTCTCCACAAAGGAGCCCTCGAGCCATGTGACGTTGGGCATCTTGCCCAACATGGCGCCTCCGCACTCCGCCTGGCAGCCGCCCACTACCTTCGTCTTGACATTGAAAGTCTTCAGCCATAAGCCGAAGTGGGGCTTGATGCGGAGGAAGGCCTCGCACACGATGATAAACGCCGAGATGTTGAGGATGAAGTTCGGGGCCAGATCGTGGAAATCCAGGCCATAGTAGAACATGAGCCCCCGGACAAATGGGTGGAGAGGAAATCCCAGTCCGCGGAGGAAATGGGTGAGAAACACCACCCTCTCATGGGGCCTAGGGGTGGGGATGAGCTGCCCCTCATCTGGGAGCCGGTGCATGATGTCGTCGGGCAGGTATTCGGCTCTCCTCAGCTTCTTGATGTCTCCCTCCGTGACGGACGAGACCATACACTTGCCTCCCGCTCCGGACATGGCTGGAGAAGGTTGAGGTGGGGAATGCGGACTTGGGCGTTGGAGCTCGAGTGCGCGAAAACGGATAAGCAAAGGAGGAAGAAGGCGTGGATGAAAAGGTGAATCCTTATCCCTTTATATGGGCGGCCATAGCTAAGCGTCCCCACTAGCCTGGTAAAACTCGCTTGTCCCCCAAGTGTTGTAATTGATGGCGCGATTGGGTTACCCACACCCGTATTGATGAGAATCCTGTAATCAGGGGACACGATCTCTGCTTTGACAAGACGTGTCAAAAAACTGGCTCGCGTTATGTGCGGGGCTAGTTAAAGGAAACAGTTCAAATAATCACCGGGCCGTGACGTAATGTCATGTTGCCAAAATGTGTCAGCAGATTGGAGATTTGTGGAAGTATTATTCTCTCTGTGATGGAATGTGGAACTTATTTTGCAGGGTCGGACACTATCCTTATATTCAAAATTCTTCCATGGTGTATTCGGAGGAGGAACCCGCCTTGCAATGCCGAAGACAACACTACGCGCCGGACTCATCGTCATTGAAAGCCCGGTTCAGGGGCTACTGAGGGAGTCCTGGATTAGGGGGTCTCCGGACTGCCGGACTATAACCATTGGCCGGACTGTTAGACTTTGAAGATACAAGTTTGAAGACTTTGTCTCGTGTCCGGATGGGACTCTACTTGGCGTGGAAGGCAAGCTAGGCAATATAGATATGGATATCTCCTCCTTTGTAAACGACCTTGTGTAACCCTAGCCCTCTCCGGTGTCTATATAAACCGGAGGGTTTTAGTCCGCAGGACAACAACTACAACATACAATCATACCATAGGCTAGCTTCTAGGGTTTAGCCTCTTTGATCTCGTGGTAGATCTACTCTCGTACTACCCATATCATCAATATTAATCAAGAAGGATGTAGGGTTTTACCTCCATCAAGAGGGCCCGAACCTGGGTAAAACATTGTGTCCCCTGCATCCTGTTACCATCCGGCCTAGACGCACAGTTCGGGACCCCCTACCCGAGATCCGCCGGTTTTGACACCGACAGGGGGCGCCGCCCCCCTTCCCAAGTCCAATTCGGACCAGAGGGGCGCGCGGCCTGCCCTGGCTGGCCCTCTCTCTCTCCACTAAGGCCCATGTGTCCCATTAGTTCCTGGGGGGGGGGGTCCGGTAAGCCTCTGGCACTCCGATTTTCTCCGAAATCACCCGGAACACTTCCGGTGTCTGAATATAGTCGTCCAATATATCAATCTTGATGTCTCGACCATTTCGAGACTCCTCATCATGTCCGTGATCATATCCGGGACTCCGAACTACCTTCGGTACAGAAAAATACATAAACTCATAATACCGATCGTCATCGAATGTTAAGCATGCGGAATCTACAGGTTCAGGAACTGTGTAGACATGACTGAGACTCATCTTGGGTCAATAACCAATAGAGGAACCTGGATGTTCATATTGGCTACCACATATTCTACGAAGATCTTTATCGGTCAAACCACATAACAACATATGTTGTTCCCTTTCTCATCGGTATGTTACTTGCCCGAGATTCGATCGTCGGTATCTCAATACCTAGTTCAATCTCGTTACTGGCAAGTCTATTTACTCGTTCCGTAATGCATCATCCCGCAACTAACTCATTAGTCACATTGCTTGCAAGGCTTATAGTGATGTGCATTACTGAGAGGGCCCAAAGATACCTCTCCGATAGTCGGAGTGACAAATCCTAATCTTGATATATGCGAACTCAACAAACACCATTAGAGACACCTGTAGAGAACCTTTATAATCACCCAGTTATGTTGTGACATTTGGTAGCACACAAAGTGTTCCTCCGGTATTCAGGACTTGCATAATCTCGTAGTCATAGGAACATGTATAAGTCATGAAGAAAGCAATAGCAATATACAAAACGTTCAAGTGCTAAGCTAACGGAATGGGTCAAGTCAATCACATCATTCTCTAATGATGTGATCCCGTTAATCAAATGAGAACTCATGTCTATGGCTAGGAAACTTAACCATCTTTGATTCAACGAGCTAGTCAAGTAGAGGCATACTAGTAACACTCTGTTTGTCTATGTATTCACACATGTACTAAGTTTCTGGTTAATACAATTCTAGCATGAATAATAAACATTTATCATGATATAAGGAAACATAAATAACAACTTTATTATTGCCTCTAGGGCATATTTCTTTCAGTCTCCTACTTGCACTAGAGTCAATAATCTAGATTACACAGTAATGATTCTAACACCCATGGAGTCTTGGTATTTCATCATGTTTTGCTCGTGGGAGAGGCTTCGTCAACGGGTCTGCAACATTCAGATCCGTACTATCTTACAAATCTATATGTCTCCCTCCTTGACTTGACCGTGGATGGAATTGAAGCGTCTCTTGATGTGCTTGGTTCTCTTGTGAAATCTGGATTCCTTTGCCAAGGCAATTGCACCAGTATTGTCACAAAAGATTTTCATTGGACCCGATGCACTAGGTATGACACCTAGATCAGATATGAACCCCTTCATCCAGACTCCTTCATTTGCTTCTTCCGATGTAGCTATGTACTCCGCTTCACACGTAGACCCCGCCATAACGCTTTGCTTAGAAGTGCACCAACTGACAGCTCCACCGTTCAATATAAATACGTATCCGGTTTTTGACTTAGAATCATCTGGATCAGTGTCAAAACTTGCATCGACCTAACCTTTTACGATGAGCTCTTTGTCACCTCCATAAATGAGAAACATATCCTTAGTCCTTTTCAGGTATTTCAGGATGTTCTTGACCAATGTCCAGTGATCTACTCCTGGATTACTTTGGTACCTCCCTGCTAAACTAATAGCAAGGCACACATCAGGTCTGGTACACAACATTGCATACATGATAGAACCTATGGCTGAAGCATAGGGAATGACTTTCATTTTCTCTCTATCTTATGCAGTGGTCGGGCATTGAGTCTGACTCAATTTCACACCTTGTAACACAGGCAAGAACCCTTTCTTTGCTTGATCCATTTTGAACTTCTTCAAAACTTTATCAAGGTATGTGCTTTGTGAAAGTACAATTAAGCATCTTGATCTATCTCTATAGATCTTGATGCCTAATATATAAGCAGCTTCACCGAGGTCTTTCAACGAAAAACTTTTATTCAAGTATCCTTTTATGCTATCCAGAAATTCTATATCATTTCCAATCAATAATATGTCATCCACATATAATATTAGAAATGCTACAGAGCTCCCACTCACTTTCTTGTAAATACAGGCTTCTCCGAAAGTCTATATAAAACCATATGCTTTGATCACACTATCAAAACATTTATTCCAACTCCGAGATGCTTACACCAGTCCATAAATGGATCGCTGGAGCTTGCACACTTTGTTAGTACCCTTTGGATCGATAAAACCTTTAGGTTGCATCATATACAACTCTTCTTCCAGAAATCCATTCAGGAATGTGGTCTTTACAACCATTTGCCAAATTTCATAATCATAAAATGTGGCAATCGCTAACTTGATTTGGACGGACTTAAGCATCGCTACGGGTGAGAAGGTCTCATCATAATCAACTCCTTGAACTTGTCAAAAACCTTTTGCTACAAGTCGAGCTCTGTAGACAGTAATATTACCATCAGTGTCTGTCTTCTTCTTGAGGATCCATTTATTCTTGATGGCTTGCTGATCATCAGGCAAGTCAACCAAAGTCCATACTTTGTTCTCATACATGGATCCCATCTCAGATTTCATGGCTTCAAGCCATTTCATGGAATCTGGGCTCATCATCGCTTCCTCATAGTTCGTAGGTTCTTCATGGTCAAGTAACATGACTTCCAGAATGTGACATCCTCGTTTTTTGCCCTCTTTTCTTTGACTGGTTTTTAGTTGGTTTGAATTTGAAATTTGGAGTTTTGAATCTTGTCATATGGACTTGAACACTTGGGTACCCCTTGGCTTTCACCCAAGTGTCCCATTTCCCTCTCTAACCCTCATTCCCACTCTGGTTCATCTCAAAACAATTATTGGAATATTTTTCTTAAATGAAAAATATTCATTTTCCTCTCTTAAACCCTAGCTAGCTCAATGTGCTCCAAAGCAACCCCAATTTTTCTTACCCACAAAAATTTGAGAAAATTCACAAATATTCTTTGAACCATAGGGCACCTTCCTGAGAAAAAATATTTCATCAATTTTTGGAATATTTTTGCTACAGAAAATATTTTCTGTTCTGGACAGAAATGGTGGTTTCTATAGCAACTACCATCTTACTTGCTCCAATGTGGCTGATTTTTCTTGTGCATCATCACCTTAGTAGATGATTGCTAACCTCCAAAGCCCAGCTCCCAACTCCCATCCGTTTAAACTCAGTAACCTCTCAAAGTTACTGTTCAGAAACTTACTAGGCTTGTGAAATCTTTTCTACTGTGTCTGGATCCAAAGCAAAGCGTGACAATCTTCAAAACTACCATGAACAACAAGCCAGAAATGAGTTTTGGACTTAGGTCGGCCTGAGGGCAAAGTTCACGTGGTGACCACGCGTGTACATGATGCCAACCTGCGTGTCGACGCGCTCTGAGTGCCGACGAGCCTCTGTTGCTCACATGGTCGCTTCCCCGACTGCCTAGCCTTGCCAAACCTCGCCACAATCTTTGTCCAAGCTCCCTTAACTCTCCCCTGGCACTCGCCGACGCCGGAGCTCGCCGCAGTGAGCACGGGCATGGTCCGACCACCACAACAGTGCACTCTGCACTGTGCTCGTCGCCTTCCTCTCGATCCTGTGCTCATCCCCGTTCGCCCACAGTCCCCGCGTGAGCTGCGTCGCCATCTCCCTCTCTCTCTGACGCCACTCGTCGTCGGGCGCCATGTCCAGGTGTCACCGGCGGAGCCCGATCCCCCCCTCGATGGTCGCCTATAAATGGATCCCTCCCTAGCCTCCTCGAGCACCATCCTCCACTCCCACACACTCCACAACCTCGTAGAGAACCGTAGCCCAGCCGGGTAGGCCGCGAGCCGCTGTCCCCGAGCTCGAGCTCGCCGGCGATCCCCTTGAGTCGTCTCCGTAGCTCCGGCCCCTCCCAGGCCTGGGCAACCCTTCCAGGGCCTCCGCCACTCTGCGGTGGTGCCGTTCCGCCCGGTTGGAACCCCTGGAGTCGCCTCTGCTCGTCGTCGTCTTCGTCTCCGGCGAGCTCTGCTTCCTGTCTCCGCTAGAGAGGACGATTCCGACGCCATCCGACCACCCCTAGCTACTCTACAGGTACGGGCAGGTGTGCCTCCATCTCCTCTCTCGATCCCCCCTCTTGTTTTGGCCAAGGATCCCTCGTCGTCATCATTTGCACCGGTGAACCTGCACCATCCCCTGTTTCTCTCCCCTCTCCCCCTCACCTGACTAGCGGGGCCCGCTAGTCAGCAACTCAGTACGCGCGCGAAGAAGTACGAGTGGTGGCGCCCCAAGGCTTTACGCCTTCGACGTCAGCCCCCAGTCTGTTTCTATTTAATTCAAATTTCATATTTTTTAGAGAGCTTCAAACAGCCAAAACTCTTTAACCATAAGTCGAAATGAATTGATTCTTTTTGCATTGTGTTCTTTGTAAAGAAATCCAGCAGCTCACCAAAAATGGGATTTTTCCCTGCTGTCTAGATTTTCTGGTGAATTTCAGAAGGGTTCTTGATGTTTTGTTTTTGTGTTTATAATTATTTTCAGAGGGTGAGGCTTGTCTTGAGGATCACCAGGAGGCTTGTGAACCTCATCTACACTAAGGCAAGCCACAACAACATTTTCATGGTGCCATTAAAATATTTGTGATTTTCCTCCTTGAATGAATGACTTAATCCATGCATTTAGATAACTATCATGATATTTATATTCTATAGTTGCATGGTTAAGTTCATATGCTTGATTTACAGAAAGTTTAAAGATAACTAAGTTGGTAGAGAAACTAGAATTAAAGTTTGTTATGGTAGATTAATATAGTTATGGATATGAGTAATTATATGGAGTTATTTTCTTGCTTGAGAAAATGATAAACTTGCTAGAAAAGATTTTGGTTGAAGTAAGGTTTGATCCTAACCAGATAAGTATCATGAGTTGTTGATGTTTTTGCTTGGTATGGAGATAGTTGACTCAGTCATTTCAGTTGATATGTGATGCATATGTTAGTGGTGCATTTCATGGCATATTATGACACCGGTTATTTTCACTTTAAGTTGAACCTGATAATAAATCAACTTGAATATATCGTTGACCGGGTCATGGTGCCATTGAATCGAGTTTTTCCAGTGCAACCACATTTGCCTTTATGGTAAGGCCTTTATTCGGTCCATTGTCATGCCTCTGGCCGGTGCCTCCAACGAGGGAAGGTTATAGGCGTCCGGTACCCTGGCCCGGTAAGCAAACATAACCTTGTGTGCCTGTTGTTGAGATTTTTGGAACCGTGTCCCTGTGTGGGATAGTTTATGTGTTGGCCACGACGGTGGTCGTGTGTCTTTGGTAGACACGGGGCCACCCAGGACTAGCCTAGAGGGGAGTGAGTTGGAGTGCCCAGGAGAGTGTCATGGCAATGGAGGGGTTTCGCCGGAACACCGTTGGTCCACCTGAATGGGAGTGCGAGGCCATGGGTTCCGTGATGTGGGTACAGTGCGCTACCTCTGCAGAGTGTATTAATCTATCCATAGCCGAGTCCACTGTTATGGACACGCTCGAAAGTAGGTCACACCATGGGTCAACATTTAATAAATCTTGCACACTAAGTTATGAACTCTGCACTGTTGATGATGGCGGGAAGGCCACCGGGTTGGATAAGATCAAGTGTTGGTCGTGGTTGTGATCGCCGGAAGGATCATCGTTTTAGACCAAATTTGGGCCGTGGTTTTGAACTCCGGAAAGATCACGGGATATTCCTAGTTAAGATTTTGAGGATGGTACGGTTGTGATCCAAGAAGTGATCACCGTTGGAAAAAGGGATTTCTCTCTCAAGAGCATGATCACAGCATGTTGGTTATATTGTTGCATTATTAATAATTGGTTAATTATCATGATATTGTCTGTCATTATGTTTATGTCTATTGTGAGCTTGCAAGTACATTCAGTGTACTGACCTGGCGTGTCATGCCAGATTTTAGGAAAGCATTGTCGGAAAGGAGTGTCGTCCGAGTCTAGATCGTGTCCACATCGATGTCCCTGTGTTATGGAGTTCCACTACGAAGTTGTTTCGCTGCCACGTAGTTGTTATGATCGAGGCCTTTATGTTCACTAAATAATGTACATATTGTTCAGCCGCACCGTGTGTGCCGCTTGGACTCGCCACCTGTTGTAACATAAACTTTGATCTGCTAGCATCAATAAAGCTGTTATTTTCTGTACCAAGATGTTGTGTGTTGCCAGAAGACATGGTCTCTGGGCTGGCAATGCATGGTAAACCGGTTGCTCTGAGCTGGGGTGCCACAATGCTTGGTATCAGAGCCGCGCTGACTGTAGGCCATGCTAGACTAAGACATGTTAACTAGACGGTAGATACGAGTTTAGTTGAGTGCCGGTAGCCTTGGTAGCTGGTTGTTGCATTGCATACACTTGTTTTATGTTTATGCTAACCTACTAATGGTTGTGAGTGTAGATGGCTCCGGTGCCGTATCCGTGCCAGTTGCAGCTGATGCCGTTCACCTCGCTGCATCTCCTTAGTAATGTGTGGCTTCGGCTGTACCCCCTCGGTGACGATCTAGTCTATCATGTGTACTGGCAGCGTCTAGCTGACCCAGTGTATGAGTATCACGTAGTGGTCACTCTACGCACCAGTTCCGACTCCAGCACTTACACTTGTACCTCTAGGAGCGGTTACGCTTCTGCCGCTTCCCAGGCTGTCCATTTTGCTGCATTCGAGGTCCTTGTCGAACTTCGTTACAACGAGGTCCGAATGCAGAACCACCCAGGTTTTTACTACTATCCTTCTCTGCACGACCATGGTCGTGTTCGCTTCCCTATCATTGATCCGGAGGCTGATAGTGTTGCTAGTCATCTTGCTTGTTATATCACCGCTAGCTATCTTATGATCCACGAGCTGGCTCGAGAGCTGACTCGTGCCCGTACTGCTTTAGCCTCTGCTCTAGTCTCTACTAGATCTGCCACTACTCCATCCTCCCTGGGATTTAATCCTTATATTCCAGCCAGTTCTAGTTCCCCTGTTTCACCGGTTACTCCTCTGAGTAGCTCGGGTGCCGCGACCATGAGTCCTCTCAGTACCCCTGTTGAGTGGGTTTCACTTCTCACTACTCCTGCAGCTCTGATGCTTCACCCTACCCCTGCCCCTAAGGGAGAGCCCTCGAGGCAGCGTCGCCATGTTACCTTTAACTCGGAGGTCTCAGTTAACCTCGTTAGTTCAGGATCCGAGTGCACTTCAGGAGAGGACCCCGCCGCACCAGCCGAGCAGTAGAGCTTCTGAGTATTCACAATCGCCGGGATGGTGTACGAGTGTAGTCGTACGAGTCATGAGGTTTCATTTCATGTATGAGAGTAGTTGAACCTGGCATGTTATGTATCTTTCATGTATGGGTCTATGTATAATTATGTTGTGACTCTATTTTGATTACCTTTTTTCGTCATTTCGGTTTTCCTCGGGCTTTTGTTGCCAGCTTTACCCCATTTTATTTTGAATGCTTCTCATCTCGGTTGCGTTGTCTTGGGAAAATCACAATAGGATGCCGCGGGGAGGCAATAGTAGCAATGTTCGCGAGGGTACTTCTATTCGTCGTTCCGCACAACAGGCAAGACACTCCCCCGAGCCGTACGTTCCACCACCGCCTCCACCGCCAAATCCTCCCTCCACCGAGCAAATTCTGAGAATGTTTGAGGAAAGACGGAGTAATGATCTGATTGAAATTTTAAGAAGTGTGCAAGCTATGATTGGGCAGAATGGGAATCAGAATGGAAATCACTCCAAGCTATCAGATTTTCAAAGGACCAAGCCTCCCAGTTTCAGTCACGTTATTGACGCCTTGGAAGCATACGATTGGCTGCGAACCATTGAGAAGAAACTTGAGATTGCTCCTACTAAAGAAGGTGATAAAGTTCCATTTGCAACTCATTATCTTGAAGGCGCTGCTGCCATATGGTGGGAAAATGTAAAAGCCATGTGGCTTGCTGATGAAGAAATCACCTGGTCAAAATTCAAGGATCAGTTCCGAAAGTATCATATCCCTACTGGAATTATGAAGGCTAGGCAGCAAGAATTTCTCGTGCTCCACCAAGGGAATCAGTCTGTGGGTGAATATTTGCAAAAATTGAATCATCTGTCACGTTACTCCCTTCATGACATGGATACTTAAGAAAGAAAGTTTGACAGATTTCTTGGTGGATTAAACCCGCAACTCCGGTGCACTCTCAGTATGTTTGATTTCCTAGATTTCCAAACTCTGGTGAACAAGGCTTTCATTGCTGAAAGGGAACACATGCTTGTATCAGATAATAAGCCTGCTAGCAATGACCACAAGCGCAAGTTTGAACCAAAGAAGTATGGGCAACTCGTGCAAAAGGCTCGTACCTGGCAGCAGACTTAGGTGGAATATAAGCCCAATTGGCAATAGATTGTTAACAAGACCACCACTCAAGTCAAGAATTTCGTGACCAACCCAGTCCACGAGGAGCGACAGCGCAACAATTCTTGCTTCAGTTGTGGGCAAACCGGACATTATGCCAGAGAATGTCCCAACAACAGCAAGGCAAATGCTCTATTCAGACCACAAGTCAACTTTATGGAATCATGCCCGAACCAGCAAAACATCACTGGGCACGTTCATCACCTCTCCGCAGATGACGCCCAAGAAAACCCTGAAGTCGTCATTGGTATGTTTCCTGTTAATAGCATACCTGTAGTAATTTTATTTGACTCTGGGGGTTCCCACTCTTTTATCTCTCGGAGTTTTGTTGCCCAAAACAAATTTCCTTGCTCGCTTTTGGAAAAAAATATGCTGGTACAAACCCCGGGATCCTTAATCAGGAGCAATCTGGTCTGCCGTAATTTGGAAATCAATATCACTATTTTCAGCTTCTTTGATAATTATTGAGTCTGCTAAACTGGATGATATCTTGGGTATGAATTGGCTGACTCAATATCAAGTATGCATAAATTGCGCGACCCGAGAAGTCACTTTGACCAGTCAGAAGGGGCAGACTACTAAATTCTATGCTCGCAGAAGCATACCCAAGAAAGAAATGGTCTTCACTGTTGTGGCTGAATTGGAATTAATTCCTATGGTCAGTGAATTTCCTGATGTATTTCCAGAAGAGCTGCCAGACATGCCACCAGATCGAGAGCTTGAGTTTGCAATAGATCTTGTGCCCGGAACCGCACCGTTATACAAGAAGTATTACCAGATGCCCTCATCAGAATTAGTGGAGCTAAAGAAACAACTCAATGAAATGCTCCAGAAAGGATATATCCGTCCCAGCTCTTCACCATGGGGATCACCTGCTGTCTTCGTGGACAAAAAGGATGGCAGTCTCCGCATGTGTGTGGATTACTGTCAGCTGAATGATGTCACCATCAAAAACAAATATTCGTTTCCAAGGACTGATGACTTGTTTGATCAGCTCAATGGGGCCAAGGTATTCTCCAAGGTTGATTTACAAACAGGATATCATCAGCTCAAGATTAAAAAGGAAGATATTCCTAAGACCGCATTCACCACTTGATACGGTCTTTATGAATATACAGTTATGTCCTTTGGTCTCACCAACGCCCCTGCCTTCTTCATGCATATGATGAACAAAGTATTCATGGACTTCCTCGATAAGTTCGTGGTAGTCTTCATCGATGACATACTTATTTCCTCAAGAAGTGAAGAAGATCACAAAGAACACCTCCGAGCAGTGTTACAACGACTCCGCGACCATCAGCTATACGCCAAATTCAGTAAATGCAAATTTTGGCTCAAGCAAGTTGGATTTCTTGGACATGTGCTATCCGCCGAAGGTATAGCCGTGGACCCGAGCAAAGTAAAGGATGTGCTCGATTGGTTGCCACCCACAACCGTATCACAGATCTGGAGTTTTCTTGGATTAGCTGGATATTACTGTTGTTTCATTGAAGGATTTTCCAAGATTTCTAAACCCATGACGGAGCTGCTCAAAAAGGATAAGAAGTTTGAATGGACTGAGAGCTGTGAGAAAAGTTTCAATGAGCTAAAGATACGGCTGACGACTGCACCTGTGTTGACTCTTCCTGATATCTACCGCAGTTTTAATGTATATTGTGACGCCTCCAGACAAGGACTTGGATGTGTACTTATGCAAGACGACAAGGTAGTAGCCTATGCATCGCGACAGCTACGACCCCACGAGGGAAATTATCCTACTCATGATTGGAATTGGCCGCGGTGGTTCATGCTCTAAAAATTTGGAGACACTATCTCATCGGGAAGAGGTGCCAAATTTTTACCGATCACAAAAGTCTCAAGTATATATTTACTCAGCCAGATTTAAATCTCCGTCAACGAAGATGGCTTGAGTTAGTCAAGGATTATGATCTTGGAATAAATTACCACCCGGGTAAGGCCAACATGGTTGCCGATGCACTCAGTCGAAAGCCTGTCAGCCTAAATGTCATATTGAAATCCTTGCCTCCTGAACTTCAAGAGGAGATTGCTCAGCTCAACCTGGTCATAGTTGATGCTGGCATTGCTAATATTTTGGAAGTTGCCCCCACACTTGAGGAAGAGATCCGCAAGGCCCAGCCAGCTGACACCGTCCTGCAGAAACGTGCCAAGAATATGGTAGCAGGACAGACTTCAGATTTCTCGAAGGATCAATTTGGTACCCTCCGCTTCCGTGGAAGGATTTTTGTACCCAATCAAGCGGATTTAAAGCAGAAAATCCTGTCAGAAGCACACGAATCTTCGTATTCCATTCACCCTGGAGGTACGAAAATGTATGAAGACCTTCGACAAATATTTTGGTGGGATGGAATGAAGAAAGACATTGCCTATCTTGTGGCCTATTGCGACATATGCAACAAGGTGAAGGCGGAGCATCAGAAGCCAGCCGGACTTCTCCAACCGTTGCCAGTTTCACAATGGAAATGGGATGATGTCTGCATGGATTTCATCACAGGACTACCTAAGACTCAGCGAGGCAATGATGCAATCTGGGTCATAGTGGACACCTTAACCAAGGTTGCTCACTTTATCCCGATCAGAACCACATATCGAGCGGATCAACTTGCACAACTGTATGTATCCAGAATAGTCAGTCTGCATGGAGTACCCCGAACCATCACTTCTGACCGAGGTTCAACGTCTCCATCAAGCCTTGGGGACAGCGCTGAAATACAGTACCGCTTATCATCCTCAGATTGATGGACAGACAGAGCAGGTAAACCAAATACTCGAAGATATGCTGCGAGCCTGCGTTTTGGCCCAAGGACCTAAATGGGAAGACTGCCTGCCATATGCCGAGTTCTCTCACAACAATAGCTTCCAGACCAGTCTAAAGATGTCACCATATGAGGCTTTGTATGGCCGTAAGTGCCGCACTCCTTTAAATTGGTCTCAAACTGGAGATAGCCACATCTTCGGAACAGATCTCACGATGGAAGCTGAGAAACAAGTTAAGGAAATCAGAGACAGATTGCAATTGGCCAAATCTCGACAGAAGAGTTATTATGATGCAAAGCACCGACAGATCAGTTTTGAACCCGGAGAACACGTATACCTCCGAGTCACTCCTATGAAAGGAATCAAGAGATTCCAGACTCGTGGAAAGTTGGCACCCAGATTTATTGGTCCATTTCCAGTTATGTCACGAGTGGGTACTGTTGCATATCAGTTGGAACTACCCCCTGAATTGTCGGACGTGCACAACGTGTTTCATGTTTCACAGTTGAGCCGATGCATATCGCTGCCTGAGAAAAAGACTGCTATGACTGAGATAGAGTTGGCAAAGGAATTAACATATGAAGAGAGACCGATTAAATTTTTGGATCAGATGGAAAGGGTCACTCGTAGCAAAGTAAGGAAGTTCTACAAGGTTCAGTGGGAGCATCACACAGAGTCAGAATCAACGTGGGAACGGGAAGAATTTCTAAAGGCACATTATCCAGAATGGTTTTCCCAAGCAACCGAATCTCGAGGACGAGATTCATTCTAAGTGGGGGAGGTTTGTGACAGCCTGTTTTTTGCCCTCTTTTCTTTGCCTGATTTTCAGTTGGTTTGAATTTGAAATTTGGAGTTTTGAATCTTTTCATATGGACTTAAACACTTGGGTACCCCTTGGCTTTCACCCAAGTGTCCCATTTCCCTCTCTAACCCTCATTCCCATTCTGGTTCATCTCAAAACAATTATTGGAATATTTTTCTTAAATGAAAAATATTCATTTTCCTCTCTTAAACCCTAGCTAGCTCAATGTGCTCCAAAGCAACCCCAATTTTTCATGCCCACAAAAATATGAAAAAAATTCACAAATATTCTTTGAACCCTAGGGCACCTTCCTGAGAAAAAAATATTTCATCACTTTTTGGAATATTTTTGCTACAGAAAATATTTTCTGTTCTGGACAGAAATGGTGGTTTCTACAACAACTACCATTTTACTTGCTCTAATGTGGCTGATTTTTCTTGTGCAACATCACCTTAGTAGATGATTGCTAACCTCCAAAGCCCATCTACCAACTCCCAGCCGTTTGACCTCAGTAACCTCTCAAAGTTACTGATCAGAAACTTACTAGGCTTGTGAAATCTTTTCTACTGCGTCTGGATCCAAACCAAAGCATGGTAATCTTCAAAACTACCACGAACAACAAGCCAGACATGAGTTTTGTACTTAGGTCGGCCTGAGGGCAAAGTTCACGCGGTGACCACGCGTGTACACGATGCCATCCTGCGTGTCGATGCGCTCTGAGTGCCGCCGAGCCTCTGTTGCTCGCGTGCTCGCTTCCCCGACTGCCTAGCCTTGCCAAACCTCACCACAATCTTCGTCCAAGCTCCCTTAACTCTCCCCTGGCACTCGCCAATGCCGGAGCTCGCCGCAGCGAGTACGGGCACGGTGCGGCCAACACAACAGTGTGCTTTGCACAATGCTCGTCGCCTTCCTCTCGATCCTGTGCTCGTCCCCGTTTTCCCATAGTCCCTGTGTGAGTTGCGTCTCCTTCTCCCTCTCTCTCTCTCTCTCTGACGCCGCTCGTCGTCGGGCACCGTGTCCAAGAGTCACCGGCGGAGCCCGATCCCTCCTTGATGCTCGCCTATAAATGGAGCCCTTCCCAGCCTCCTCGAGCACCATCCTCTACTCCCACACACTCCCCAACCTTGTAGAGAACCATAGCCTGGCTGGGTAGGCCGCGGGCCGCTGTTCCCGAGCTCGAGCTAGCCGGCGTTCCCCTCGCGTTGTCTTTGTAGCTCCGGCCCCTCCCAGGCCAGGGCAACCCTTCCAGGGCCTCCACCACTCTGCGGTGGTGCCGTTCCGCCCGGTTGGAACCCCTGGAGTCGCCTCTGCTCGCCGTCGCTTCGTCTCTGGCGAGCTCTGCTTCCTGTCTCCGCTAGAGAGGACGATTCCGACGCCATCCGACCGCCCCTAGCCACTCTACGGGTATGGGAAGGTGCGCCTCCGTCTCCTCTCTTGATCCCCCCCTCTCGTTTTGGCCAAGGAGCCCTCGTCATCGGCATTTGCTCCGGCGAAGCCGCGCCGTCCCCTGTTTCTCTCCCCCTCTCCCCCTCACCTGACTAGCAGGGCCTGCTAGTCAGCCACTCAGTATGCGCGCGAAGCAGTATGAGTGGTGGCTCCCCGAGGCTTTACGCCTTCAACGTCATCCCCCCAGTCTGTTTCTATTTAAGTCAAATTTCATATTTTTCCAGAGAACTTCAAACAGCCAAAACTCTTTAACCATAAGTCCAAATGAATTGATTCTTTTTGCATTGTGTTCTTTGTAATGAAATCTAACAGCTCACCAAAAATGGGATTTTCCCCTGCTGTCTAGATTTTCTGGTGAATTTCAGAAGGGTTCTTGATGTTTTCTTTTTGTGTTTATAATTATTTTCAGAGGGTGAGGCTTGTCTTGAGGATCACCAGGAGGCTTGTGAACCTCATCTGCACTAAGGCAAGCCACACAACATTTTCATGGTGCCATTACAATATTTGTGATTTTCCTACTTGAATGAATGATTTAATCCATGCATTTAAATCACTATTATGTTATTTATATTCTGTTAGTTGCTTGTTTAAGTTAATATGCTTGATTTACAGAAAGTTTAAAGCTAACTAAGTTGGTAAAGAAACTAGAATTAATTTTGTTATGAAAGAGTAATATAGTTATGGATATAAGTAATATATGGAGTTATTTTCTGCATGAGAAAATGATAAATTTGCTAGAAAAGATTCTGTTTAAAGTAAGGTTTAATCCTAACCAGAGAAGTGTCATGAGTTGTTGATGTTTATGCTTAGTGTGGAGATAGTTGACTCAGTCATTTCCGTTGATATGTGATGCATATGTTAGTGTTGCATTTTCATGGCATACTATGACACCGGTTATTTTCACTTTAAGTTGAACCTGATAATAACTCAACTTGAATATATCGTTGACCGGGTCATGGTGCCACTGAATCGAGTTTTTCCCAGTGCAACCACATTTGCCTTTATGGGAAGGCCTTTATTCCGTCCGTTGTCATGCCTCTGGTCGGTGCCTCCAACGAGGGAAGGTTATGGGCGTGCGGTACCCTGGCCCGGTAAGCAGACATAACCTTGTGTGCCCGTTGTTGAGATTTTGGTACCGTGTCCCCGTGTGGGACAGTTTATGTTTTGGCCACGACGGTGGTCGTTGTGTCTTTGGTAGACACGGGGCCACCCAGGACTAGCCCAGTGGGGAGTGAGTCGGAGTGGCCGGGAGAGTGTCATGGCAATGGAGGGGTTTTCGTCGGAATGTCGTTGGTCCACCCGAATGGGAGTGCGAGGCCATGGGTTCCGTGGTGTGGGTACAGTGCGCTACCTCTGCAGAGTGTATTAATCTATCGATAGCCGAGTCCACGGTTACGGACACGCTCGAAAGTAGGTCACACCATGGGTCAACATTTAATAAATCTTGCACACTAAGTTATGAACTTGCACTGTTGATGATGGCGGGAAGGTCATCTGGTTGGTTAAGACCAAGTGTTGGTCGTGGTTGTGATCGCCGGAAGGATCATCGTTTTGAGACCAAATATTGGTCGTGGTTGTGATCGCCGGAAAGATCACGAGATATTCATAGTTAAGACTTTGAGGTTGGTACGTTTGTGATCCAAGAGTGATCACCGTTGGTAAGCAGTCCGAGGATTTTTCTCACAAGAGCATGATCACAGCATGTTGGTTATATTGTTGCATTATTAATAATTGGTTAATTATCATGATATTGTTTGTCATTATGTTTATGTCTTGTTGTGAGCTTGCAAGTACATTCAATGTACTGACCTGGCGTGTCATGCCAGATTTCAGGAAAGCATTGTCGGAAAGGAGTGCTGTCCGAGTCTAGATCGTGTCCACATCGGTGTCCCTGTGCTATGGAGTTCCGCTATGACGTTGTTCCGCTGCCACGTAGTTGTTATGATCGAGGCCTTTATGTTCACTAAATAATGTACATATTGTTCAGTTGCACCGTGTGTGCCGCTTGGCCTCGCCACTTGTTGTAACATAAACTTTGATCTGCTAGCATCAATAAAGCAGTTATTTTCTGTACCAAGATGTTGTGTGTTGCTAGAAGACATGGTCTCTGGGCTGGCAATGCATGGTAAACCGGTTGCTCTGAGCCGGGGTGCCACACAGAACAGGATTACCGTACCACTCTGGTGCGGATATTACTGTGGTCGACCTATGAGGTTTGGTAGTAACTTGATCAGAAGTTTCATGATCATCATCATTAGCTTCCTCACTTACTGGTATAGGAATCACTGGAACTGATTTTAGTGATGAACTAGTTTCAAACAAGGTAGTAGGTATAGTTACCTCATCAAGTTCTACTTTCCTCCCACTCACATCTTTCGAGAGAAACTCCTTCTCTAGAAAGGATCCATTCTTAGCAACCAATGTCTTGCCTTCGGATCTGTGATAGAAGGTGTACCCAACAGTCTCCTTCGGGTATCCTATGAAGACACATTTCTCCGATTTGGGTTCGAGCTTATCAGGTTGAAGCTTTTTCACATAAGCATTGCAGCCCCAAACTTTAAGAAACGACAACTTGGGTTTCTTGCCAAACCATAGTTCATAAGGTGTCATCTCAACGGATTTAGATGGTGCCCTATTTAATGTGAATGCGGCCGTCTCTAAAGCATATCCCCAAAACGATAGCGGTAAATCAGTAAGAGACATCATAGGTCGCACCATATCTACTAAAGTACGATTACAACATTCGGACACACCATTACGCTGTGGTGTTCCAGGTGGCGTAAGTTGCGGAACTATTCCACGTTGTTTCAAATGAAGACCAAACTCGTAACTCAAATATTCTCCTCCACGATCAGATCGTAGAAACTTTATTTTCTTATTACGATGATTTTCCACTTCACTTTGAAATTCTCTTAACTTTTCTAATGTTTCAGACTTATGTTTCATTAAGTAGATATACCCATATATACTCAAATCATCTGTGAAGGTGAGAAAATAACGATATCCGCTGTGAGCCTCAATGTTCATTGGACCACATACATCAGTATGTATGATTTCCAATAACTCTGTTGCTCGCTCCATTGTTCCGGAGAACAGAGTTTTAGTCATCTTGCCCATGAGGCATGGTTCGCAAGTACCAAGTGATTCATAATCAAGTGATTCCAGAAATCCATCAGAATGGAGTTTCTTCACGCACTTTACACCAATATGACCCAAACGGTAGTGCCACAAATAAGTTGCACTATCATTATCAACTCTGCATCTTTTGGCTTCAATATTATGAACATGTGTATCACTACTATCAAGATTTAGTAAAAATAGACCACTCATCAAGGGTGCATGTGTGACGCCCGGATAATTAAGCTACAGTAAACCTCTGTTATTGATGCCACGTCACCACGATTACTGTTGTTAGTTTCACGATGATTCAAATCTCGCTCGAATTAAATTCACAATCAAGTCAAAAAATAAAAAAAATCAAATATTAAAACTAAGGTGTTTGAATTGTAGCGAATAAACCGTAGATGATTATGGTGGTGAAACCACATTTTAATAAATTATTTAAATGTCCTAGAATAAAAAATTAAAGAGCTTAAACAATTAAATAAATGCCTTTTATTAATTATAAAATATTAAACTATTTTATTTGAGGTTTACACTTTTTGTGGCAGTGGTGTAATTAGTAAAACAAATTTAGGTACCACTAAAATATTTTACAAAACTAAAATAAATTGATTGATGTAAATAAAATAGAAAAAACAAAATAGAAAGAACCCCCTCCCCATGGCCCACTGGGCTTCGACCCAACTGGCCTCTGGTTCACCGGGTCGGCCCACCAGCATCCCCGTTAACCCCACTTCCCACCGTGACCTAGAACCCACTCCCCACATCTTCCCCCACCACGATCCACCTCCCCCTCCTCTGCCCCCGATTGGATCGGGGGCGGGTCGACCCCGATGTCGCCACCTGGGACCATGTCGCCGGAGCCGCCACCGTCGCCCTCCACCTTAACCTCCCCGTCCTCGACCACCTCACTGGACTGCTTCTTCCTCGTCTCCTCCACCTCTCCTCCACCTCCCCGCCCCCGACGCCACCGCCGCACACCATCGCCGCCTCGTCCCGCCACTTCTTCGCCAGAGCCGCTCACCGTTGCCGTCGCCTCTTCATCCTCCTCCTCGAGCACACTACCGTTCCCCTGTCCCGCAAGTGAGGCCCGGCCTCTCCTCCTCTCTCCCCCGCTGTCGCCCGAGCTCACTAGAGCTCGTAACACCCCCTATCATTGTTGCGCGCTATCCGTCGCGCCACCGCCTGCTCCCCCGCTGCCCGACCAAGATCACCTGCGCAGCTCCGCTGCCTGCTGCTTCTGCCCGCTGCCATTGACCGCCGCGCTCGCCGCATCATGGATGTGCCCGACCCCTTCCGGTGCGTGCCTTACCCACAAGGGTCGCTCTATCTCCATGCCGGCGCCGTTCGTGTGCGCCTCGCAATCACGCGCGCCGCTCCCATTGACGTGCAGCTGCGCCGCACCAAGTCGCCCCATTGCACCACCCCTGCCTCTGCAAGCCGCACGCCAGACGCCGCCTGCACCCAGTGCACGCCCGCGTCGACCGTCGTCCCGCTTCCCCCTGTCCTCTACCCTGGCCGACGCCCTTCCCCGCCCCGGCCGGCGCTCGGGACCAGCCGGGCTGCGCGCGCACCGTCATTTCACGGTGGCCTCGCCCCGCTGCCCCGCGAGCGGGCTCGACCCCGTGCGGGTTGCACCCGCTGCCTGCATGCCTGTCGCCCGCTATGGCCTCCTGGCCAAATGACGGACGGGGCCCACGCCCTGAGAACCAAAAAATATAATTAACTAATGAACTAATTAACTTAATTAATTAACTTAACCTAATTAATCTGTTAATTAAACTAATTAACATGGTTAGTTAGTTAGCAGCGGATTACATGTGGGACCCAGTGGTCTGTTGACTAGTCAAAGTCCATAGTTGACCGCTGACGGCATGCTGACATCATGGTGACATCATAATTGCATTTTATAATTTAATTAATTATGTTAATTCTAGAAATGAATTAAATCTTGAAAAATTAATATAAAATAATCCGTAGCTCAAATGAAAATACTTTGTTCATGAAAGTTGCTCAGAACGACGAGACGAATCTGGATATGTAGCGCATTCGTCCGCCACACATACCTAGCATAGTGAACATGCAACTTTCCCCCTCTGGTTTATTTGTCCAAAAACGCGAAACTCCGGGGATACTTTCCCGGATGTTTCCCACCTTCGCCGGTATCACTTCCTACCGCATTAGGGCACACCTAGCACCGTTACTTGTCATGTCATCCATCGATATACATCTGTTTGCCTTGTATTCATTGTTTCTTCCCCCTCTTCTCTCTGGTAGACTATGAGACTGATGCCGCTGCTGGTGCCCCGATCGACTACGTTGTTGATGACCCCTACTTGCCAGAGCAACCAGGCAAGCCCCCCCCTTGATCAACCCGATATCGCCTATTCTTCTCTCTACTGCTTGCATTAGAGTAGTGTAGCATGTTACTGTTTTCCGTTAATCATATTTTGATGCATAGCATGTCTTTGCTACTACTGTTGTTACCTTTACCTGCAATCCTAAATGCTTAGTGTCGGTGTCAAAACTGGCGGATCTCGGGTAGGGGGTCCTGAACTGTGCGTCTAGGCTGGATGGTAACAGGATGCAAGGGACACAAAGTTTTACCCAGGTTCAGGCCCTCTTGATGGAGGTAAAACCCTACGTCCTGCTTGACTAATATTGAAGATATGGGTGTTACAAGAGTAGATCTACCATGAGATCAGAGAGGCTAAACCCTAGAAGCTAGCCTACAGTATGATTGTATGTTGTGATTGTTGTCCTACGGACTAAAACCCTCCGGTTTGTATAGACACCGGAGAGGGTTAGGGTTACGCAAGGTCGGTTACAAAGGAGGAGATATCCATATATGTATTGCCTAGCTTGCCTTCCACGCCAAGTAGAGTCCCATCCGGACACGAGACAAAGTCTTCAGTCTTCTATCTTCATAGTCTAACAGTCCGGCCAATGGAGATAGTCCGGCTGTCTGGAGACCCCCTAATCCAGGACTCCCTCAGTAGCCCCTGAACCAGGCTTCAATGACGATGAGTCCGGCGCGCAGTTGTCTTCGGCATTGCAAGGCGGGTTCCTTCTCTGAATACATCATAGAAGAATTTGAATACGAGGTTAGTGTCCGACCCTGCAAAATAAGTTCCACATTTCACCGTAGAGAATAATGTTTTCGCAGATCTAATCTGCTAGCTTGCTTTGGCAACATGATGTTACGTCATGAACCGGTGATTATTCGAACCGTTTCTTTTAACCAGCCCCGCACATAACGCGAGGCAGTTTTTCGACACGTCTTGTCAAAGCAGAGATCGTGTCCCCCTATTACGGGATTCTCATCAATACGGGCGTGGGTAACCCAACCGCGCCATCAATTGCGGTGCTTGGGGGATAAGCGAGTTTTACTAGGCAAGTGGGGACATTTAATTTTGTCCGCCCATATAAAGGGATAAGGATTCACCTTTCTATCCAAGCCTTCTTCCTCCTCTGCTCATCCGCTCCCGCATACTGGAGCTCTAGCGCCCAAGCTCTCACTTCCACCTCAAACTTCTCCATCCATGTCCGTAGCAGGAGGCAAGTGGATGGTCTCCTCCGTCACGGAGGGAGACGTCAAGAAACTAAGGAGAGCCGGATACCTGCATGATGACATCGCGCACCGGCTCCCAGATGAGGGACAGCTCATCCCCACCCCCGAGCCCCATGAGAGGGTGGTATTCCTCACCCATTTCCTCCGCGGACTAGGATTCCCTCTCCATCCCTTCGTCCGGGGGCTCATGTTTTATTACAGCCTGGATTTCCATGATCTAGCCCCAAACTTCATCCTCAACATCTCGGTGTTTATCGTCGTGTGCGAGGCCTTCCTCCGCATCAAGCCCCACTTTGACTTACGGCTGAAGACCTTCAATGTCAAACCGAAGGTAGTGAGCGGCCTCCAGGCGGAGTGCGGAGGCGCCATGGTGGGCAAGATGCCCAACATCATATGGCCCGAGGGCACCTTCGTGGGCACCATAAAGGGGTGGCAATCGGGGTGGTTCTATATCACCGAGCCGCGCGACCCCGCATGGGTAGCAGCCCTCGAGTTCCGATCTGGCATCCCCATGCGGCTCACCTCCTGGAAAGAGAAGGGCCTGTCCTGGGGTAATTCAAAAGAGCTGACCGGAATCCAGTCATGTATTCAGAAAATGGTGGATAAGAAGCTCAAGCTTGTCAACATAGTCGAGGTTATGCTCGTTTGCCGGATACTCCCGTGCCAACAACGGGAGTTTACCTTGTGGGAGTTCAATACGGCGCAGCACCAAACTCTGAACATGCTCATCGACACGACTCATGAAGATGCCTGGAGGGTGTTGTTCAAGGGCGCCGCGGTCCCTCCCCCCATTACTGAGGATCGCGGATTCAGTGCGAAGCGCCACGCCAGTGCGGTTAGTTGTTTTACCTCTTACAAGATTTTTATTTTTTATATATATAGATTGGCTCTATGCGGGATCTAAACTCCCGTAATTTTGACAGGACTGGCAGAAGATGGCCGGACAGATCGACTGTCCGGCTCCCTTGCCCGAAGGCCCTGCAGACGCTCTTCTGACTAAGATGCTGACTCCGGCCCCTTACAAGGTGCCAGAGAAGACCAAGAAGGCCAAGGGAGCTCGAAAGAGTTCCCGACGCCAGGCGTCGTCGGACTCACCGTCCGATGACTCTGCGGCGCACTCTTCCCCTGAAGACGAGGAAGAGGAAGAAGAGGCTCCCCCACCGACTAGGGGAAACAAGAAAAGGAAGGCCGCCCCAACTAGGGAGGCCGAAGGGTCTAAGAAGGGAAGGACGCTCCTTCCGGACAGCTCCATCACCGCCGACGAAAGTGAAGACGAGTGGTTGCCCAGGGGCAAGCCCTAGGGGAGATCGTAAGTGTTCGGATACGAAAGTAACTCATAGGATTCCTTTGTCGCATTGCTTTCCCTAACACCGAACTCAATTGTACAGGCCGCCCCGAGCCAATATCGAGGTATCCTCAGACGACTCCCTGGGCTCGTCAGACATGGATAGCGATCCAGTGCCGACCGCCACCTCCCCTCATCCGGCTGATGACGCCGAGGTGTTGTCTCAAGAGGCACCGGATCGAGGGGGGACAGTCCCGGAGGCGCCTCAAGGCGACCTTCCGGACTCCGAGGGGACAGGGTCCCCGAGAGCTCCGAGTTCGGCCCTCAGCCGAACACCACGTAGGACCCTCCAACGGATCTGAGCTCGGGCAGGCGGTCCCCTTCTAAGGAGGGTGAGACGCCTATGCTGGTGACCTCTATCGACCCAGAGGCGCCGGACACTATGTTGGAAGCACTTCGCAGCGGTTCCATCGAGGAGGAGCACCACACTATCATGAGTGCGGTGATCCAGAAGGTTCAGTCCGCTAAGAGCGGATTGACTGAAGCCTGTACTAGCCTTCTAACAGGCTTCGAAGTAAGTGTTTTAAAATGTAGTAGAAGTGTTACCGCATAGAGAGTAGCCCCTGATGCTTTGTTCGGTGTTCGTGAAGAAAAGCCGAACAGAGGATCAAATAATATCGCAGGAGTCTAATATAAGTATGTCAATATGCATATGCAGGCTTCGCTTCTGGCGTCCGCCGCACTAACTGCGGAGGTTGCCGTACTGAAGGAGGCCCTCGAGGGGTCCCAGAAAGAGCTCGGCCTTGCTAAGAGGCAGCTCGAGGAGAACAAGGGTAAGTAATACCCCGTCTATAGATATATGTATATAAAAAAGGACGCGATTGCAAAATGACAGGATCATTGTATGTTTTGCCAGGGGTCACGACCAAGGTGGCGACCCTGAAGCAAGCGCTGTCCCAGGCCGAAGAAAAGGCGGCCTAGGAGCGCATCGAGCGAGAGAGGCACGAGGCTTGGGTGGGCGAGGTGCAGCAAGAGCTCCAGGCTCTCGTGACAAAGCATGAGGTGTTGGAGCTTGACTTGAAGACGAGAGAGTCTGAGCTTGACGCGGCCCATGAGAGCGCGAAGAGTGCCATGGCCGAGGCCCAGAAGGCCCTTCAGGAGATCGACGCGATGAAGAAGATAGCGGCGGGTAAGTCTTTCTATATGCAAAGCAAGCATGCAACGGTGAATTACCGATTACTTACCCGAATCCGGAGCTCTTCAGGAGCATTCACAGATTTGCCCCGCAGTGTGTCCGATGCCGCACTATTCTATCAGGCCAAGGACGGAAGCTCGACGGAGAAGCTGTTCTGGTCTCAGTATGATGAGGCCGAACATCCGGTGCCAATGAGCGACCAGCTGAAGCAGATGGCCGAGCTACATAAGGCGGCCGATCAGGTCATGAAGGGCTTCATAGTCCAGTTGTGGCCTGGCGATGCCCTTCCGAACAGCTTCTTCGGCCTGGTGAGGCGGCTTGTGGATGCCTGCCCACGGCTGGAGGTCATCAAGCGATCTTTCTGCATTGAAGGTGCACGTCGGGCCTTTGCCCGTGTAAAAACGCAGTGGGTCAAGCTAGACACCGTGAAGCTGATCAAGGAGGGGCCACCAGAGGGCAAGGAGCACTGCCACCCCGAGATGTACTACGAGGGTGTTCTGTCGGGCACCCGTCTTATCGCGGATGAGTGTTCGCAAAATGTAATATTTGAATGAGACTTGCTCGTTTTGTCATGTGTGTATGAAAACTTGTTTCATATGTGCTATGCAACGCTTGTGTGAATTTAAAATATTACCTTCTGTTTGGCTGTTTATCCAATCTGAGAGATGGCTAGTCATTGGCTTCTGCCCCCATACCACGAGTGCTGGGGTGTTCGAGATAAACCTGAGCACTCTTGTTCCCATGTTTGGGTCCTTCGAGGGAGGTGCTCAGCACAACAAACAAGGCAACCGGACTAATAATGCTTTATCACTCTCACTTAGCCATAGAATTCTATAATTTTAAATTTTGGTGAAGCCCCTGGTATTCGGAAGACCGAATTCGGGGCGTGATACACGCCTATAAGCCGGACGGAGCTGGCCCCTCGCCCTAAACGGCATAAGTCTTTAGGGACTCGAAAAACCTCGCCGAACAGCGACTAGTCTCTCGCCTTATCATGACAGTCAGTTTTAGCTTTCTCTACTGAGGTGCTCGGCCTGGCAGAATCGGGGCACAACCGCAGTAGTTCTCCTAGCGCTACCTTAGCCGATAGAGCGCAACGTAAGGTACCAAAACATAGGAGCCGGGCAAACCCAACATTTGAGCAAAGACATGATTCGGAGCTGATGCATATAATGCTATAAGTTCGGGGTGCCGCACTTGTGAAAGTGTTCAGACTTTTCACACCATATTGTGGGTACGTAAGCCCCTAGTGCATTGGCCGTACCAGAGTGTACGGTTGCTAGGCGTTATTAATGAACACATAGATATGTATATATATAACAAAAATGCGATAATAGTCGTAATGTCATGTATTGTATATTGAAAAATTGCATTAAAGCAGAGTGATACAGATAGTGTAATAAGAGAAAGAGTAGGACTATGTCCCTTCCAAGGGCGAACTGAGGAATTATATGAAATCTATAATCCACCTGGGAATTCCGTAGTTGTCGGCCTCCTTGGTTGCTGTATCATGGGTTTGGCAATATAGTTGCCGAACAGTGTTTCCAGAGATTAAAGTCCTGAAAGAAAAAGAAAAATAACCAGATGGGAAGCCCCGTAGTTGTGCCTCCCCCTCCCCATCTGTGCCCATTGTATTTTTAATGCGTAATTATGTACGCACGACACGAATAACGCCGTTGGGCTGGGATTGGGGTGGCCGCCGTATTGCTATGCGAGCTCAGTTCGTGCCAGGTGGACTGTTTGCCGATTGCCCCGAGCGCACTTGAAGGTGTCCGGGGTTTGAAACGCCGAACTGGCAGATTGCCTTGGGAGGCTGCTTTGCGCTTCTGCTGCTAGGGCCGCGGTGCGCTCCTCTGTTCGAAGAGAGCGCTCTGTGTTTCCATTGACTGTAATAACTCCACGAGGTCCTGGCATCTTGAGCTTGAGGTATGCATAATGTGGTACCGCATTGAATCTAGCAAATGCGGTTCGTCCGAGTAGCGCGTGATAACCACTACGGAAAGGGACTATATCGAAGATTAACTCTTCGCTTCGGAAGTTATCCTGGGATCCGAAGACCACTTCCAGTGTAATTGAGCCTGTGCAGTGGGCCTCTACTCCTGGAATGACGCCTTTAAAGGTCGTTTTTGTGGGTTTTATCCTTGAGGGGTCTATACCCATTTTGCGCACTGTGTCCTGATAAAGCAGGTTCAGTCTGCTGCCGCCGTCCATAAGGAATCGAGTGAGGTGAAATCCATTAATGATTGGGTCTAGGACCAGTGCGGCGAATCCGCCATGACGGATACTAGTGGGGTGGTCCCTGCGATCGAAGGTGATCGGACAGGAGGACCAAGGGTTGAACTTTGGGGCGACTGGCTCCAATGCATATACGTCCCTGAGCGCATGCTTACGCTCCCTCTTCGGGATGTGAGTTGCACATATCATGTTCACTGTACGCACTTGCGGGGGAAACCTCTTCTGTCCTCCAGTGTGCGGCTGCCGGGGTTCTTCCTCGTCATCGCTATGCGGCCCCTTGTCCTTGTTTTCGGCAATTAACTTGCCGGCCTGCTTGAACACCCAACAATCCCTGTTGGTGTGATTGGCTGGCTTGTTTGGGGTGCCGTGTATTTGACACGAGCGATCGAGTATACGGTCCAAGCTGGACTGACCCGGCGTACTTTGTTTGAATGGCTTTTTCCGCTGACCGGGTTTAGAGCCTTTGAATCCGGCATTGACTGCCGTATCCTTAGTACCTTCGCCGCTAATGCGGCGCTTATGCTTGTTGCGACGTGACCTGCTGTTGCCGTCCTTGGTATCTGGGGTACCATGGTTCTTTGATATGTTATTACTACGAGCCAACCAACTGTCTTCTCCCGCACAAAAGCGGGTCATGAGCGTCTTGATTTTGGCTTTTCTTACCAAGGTGTCGGGCTAGCCACTCGTCTCGGATGTTGTGCTTGAAAGCCGCTAAGGCCTCCGCATCCGGACAGTCGATGATTTGATTTTTCTTTGTAAGGAACCAAGTCCAGAATTTCCTGGCCGACTCTTCTGGCTGTTGAATTATGTGGCTCAAGTCATCGACATCTGGTGGTCGCACATAAGTGCCCTGAAAGTTGTCGAGGAATGCGGCTTCCAGATCTTCCCAACAACTAATGGAGTCTGCTGGCAAGCTATTAAGCCAGTGTCGCACTGGTCCTTTGTGTTTTAGTGGGAGGTACTTGATGGCATGTAAGTCATCATCGCGGGCCATGTGGATGTGGAGGAGGAAGTCCTCAATCCATACCGCAGGGCCTGTAGTGTTGTCGTATGATTCAATGTTTACAGGTTTGAAACCTTCTGGGAATTGATGTTGCATTACTTCATCTGTGAAGCATAAGGGGTGTGCGGCGCCTCTATATTGGGCTATATCGCGACGCAGCTCGGATGGGTCCTGCCCGCTGTGTTCGGCCCAGCCGGATTTGCTTTTACTGTATCCGGCGTGACATTTATCGTCTCGTAGAGTGGTGCGCCCTCGTGATCCATAGATCGATCTTGAATGCTTTGCTTTATCCTCCAATATGTCTCGCAGGTCTGGCGTATCTCCCCATGCCTTTTTATTTGAATAGCGTTGGGGTGGAGGCTGAGCTTTTGGCCGGAATGCCTCTCTATCGCGGCCACGAGGTGGCCGATCAGCCATTTCATACGCTTCTTCCTCCAGTCGGGGAAGTAACCTGCGCCTTGGATAGCTCTTGGAGGGACGCTCGAGTTTATATTGCTCGGCCGTGAGGACTTCAGTCCATTTTTCAGCTAGCAGATCTTGATCAGCTTGAAGCTGCTACTGCTTTTTCTTCAGGCTATTTGCCGTGGCCATAAGCCTGCGCTTGAAGCGCTCTTGTTCGACGGGATCCTCTGGTACGACGAATGCATTGTCGCCGAGGCTTGCCTCGTCTTCGGAGGGGGCATATAATTGTCATTCTCCTCCTCTCCGCCGGCCGCTCTCTCAGGAGAGCTGGCTCCGTCATCCTCCTGCTCTGAATCTTGCTGGAGGGGGTTGTTGTTGTCTTCGGCGCTATCCGGTGTGTTATTATCTCCTGCGCCGATATCACCACTTTTGCTTTGGCGGGACTTAGAGCAGCGCCGCTGACGTCGGCGCTTGGGTTGCTTCTTGGAGGGGTCATCCTCCGCTATCTCGTCGTCGTTGCCTTCATTGGGTGTATTCACCATGTATATGTCATACGACAAGGTGGCTTTCCAGTGCCCTATAGGTGCTGGTTCATGTTCGTCTCCTACATCGTCATCCATACCGTTGATGTCTTCGGAGTCGAAGTCGAGCATGTCGGTTAAATCATCGACAGTGGCTACAAAGTGGGTGGTGGGTGGGCGTCGAATTTCTTCGTCGTCCGCATCCTAGTCCTGTTGGCCATAATCCGACCAGGGCTCTCCTGACAAAGAGAGAGTCCTTAGCGAATTCAGAATGTCGCCGAAGGGCGAGTGCTGAAAGATATCCGTGGTAGTGAATTCCACGATCGGCGCCCACTCGGATTCGATTGGCAGGGGTGCGGATGGTTCGGGGTCCGGAAGAGAGTCCGACACCTTGGAGTCACGGGCCATGCGGAGGATTATGCTGATGTTTGGCTCGATCGCCGTCGAGACTACAGCCCCTGAGGCGGTGTCTAGCCACCCATCCTCGATTGGCGCAGTTGGCTCCGAGCTAAGGGTCGGATCTAGTGTGTGCGCGGCCTCTGGAGTACCGTCCGGTGGCAGAGCTAGGTCCTGCCCATCAAGACAGCACGGCGCTCCTGGCTGTGGCTCGAATCCGTCGAAGATCAAGTCTCCGCGGATGTCGGCCGTGTAGTTCAAACTTCCAAATCTGACTTGATGGCCAGGGGCGTAGCTTTCAATCTGCTCCAGATGGCCAAGCGAATTAGCCCGCAGTGCAAAGCCGCCGAATACGAAGATCTGTCCGGGGAGAAAAGTCTCACCCTGGACCGCATCGCTACCGATGATAGTAGGAGCCATCAAGCCTAACGGCGACAACACAGAGGAACTCTCAATGAAAGCACCAATGTCGGTGTCAAAACCGGCGGATCTCGGGTAGGGGGTCCCGAACTGTGCATCTAGGCTGGATGGTAACAGGAGGCAAGGGACATGAAGTTTTACCCAGGTTCGGGCCCTCTTGATGGAGGTAAAACCCTACGTCCTGCTTGATTAATATTGAAGATATGGGTGTTACAAGAGTAGATCTACCACGAGATCAGAGAGGCTAAATCCTAGAAGCTAGCCTACGGTATGATTGTATGTTGTGATTGTTGTTCTACGGACTAAAACCCTTCGGTTTATATAGACACCGGAGAGGGTTAGGGTTACACAAGGTTTGTTACAAAGGAGGAGATATCCATATACGTATTGCCTAGCTTGCCTTCCATGCCAAGTAGAGTCCCATCCGGACACGAGACGAAGTCTTCAATCTTCTATCTTCATAGTCTAATAGTCCGGCCAATGGAGATAGTCCGGCTGTCCGGAGACCCCCTAATCCAGGACTCCCTCACTTAGTATAGGATGCTAGTATTTCATCAGTGGCCCTACATTCTTGTCCATCTGCCATGCTATACTACTGGGCCGTGATCTCTCGGGAGGTGATCACGGGTATATACTATACATATTACACCTGATACATATGGTGACTAAAGTCAGGTCGGCAGGTGGTTCCATCGAGGTAGTGGTGGGCCTGGGTTCTTGACGGCCCACGACTGTTACTTTGTGGCGGAGTGACAGGGCAGGTTGAGACCACCTAGGAGAGAGGTGGGTCTGGCCCTGGTGGGCATCTGCAGTTAATTCAGTTAATACGCTTAACGAGATCCGGTTATTTGATCTGAGTCTGGCGACTGGCCTATACGCACTAACCAACTACGCGGGAGCAGTTATGGGCACTCGACGTCGTGGTATCAGCCAAAGCCTTCTTGACGTCAGCGACTGAGCGGCGCGCGCCGGATTGGACTGGAATGCCTGGTCTTCTATTAGGGAGGCTAGGTCTGCTTTCGGCTACCCAAACAACATGTAGGTGTGCAATGGGCGATGGGCCCAGACCCCTGTGCCATAGGATTTAGACCAGCGTGCTGACCTCTCTGTTGTGCCTAGGTGGGGCTGCGACGTGTTGATCTTCCGAGGCCGGGCATGACCCAGGAAAGTGTGTCCGGCCAAAGGGGATCGAGTGTGTTGGGAAATGTGGTGCACCCCTGCAGGGAAGTTTATCTATTCGAATAGTCGTGTCCCTTGGTAAAAGGATGACCCGGAGTTGTACCTTGACCTTATGACAACTAGAACCGGATACTTAATAAAAACACACCCTTCCAAGTGCCAGATACAACCCGGTGATCACTCTCTAATAGGGCGATGAGGGGAGGATCGCCGGGTAGGATTATGCTATACAATGATACTTGGTGAATTTACCATCTACTCTCTTCTATATGCTGCAAGATGGAGGCTACCAGAAGCGTAGTCTTCGACAGGACTAGCTATCCCCCTCTTATTCTGGCATTCTGCAGTTCAGTCCACCGATATGGTCCCATTTCATTGATACCAATGCATATGTAGTGTAGATCCTTGCTTGTGAGTACTTTGGATGAGTACTCACGGTTGCTTTCCTACTTCTTTTTCCCCTTTTCCCGGTTACTGCAATCATATGATGGAGTCCAGGAGCCAGAGGATCCCTAGGATGATTCTACGTGGAGTTCGACTTCGAGGAGTAGTTTAGGAGGATCCCATGCAGGAGGCATGCGCCTCTTTCGATCTGTATCCTTGTTTGTGCTAGCCATCTTATGGCATCTTGTTTAACTTATGTATGTACTCAGATATTGTTGCTTCCGCTGACTCTTGTGTCTTTGAGCATTTGTATTCGAGCCCTCGAGGCCCCTGGCTTGTAATATAAATCTCGTATTCCTTTAATTTGTGTTTGGAGTTGTGTTGTGATATCTTCCCATGAGTCCTTGATCTTGATCGTACACATTTGCGTGCATGATTAGTGTACTGTCAAATTGGGGGCATCACAAGTTGGTATCAGAGCTAACTGCCTGTAGGAATCCCGCTTCCACACTCCTTGGCCGAAGTTGAGTCTAGTCATTGAAAAACTTTTACTAACATGGGTGTGTGGCTTACGGGCCCACGTCGCCATTGGGTGGTATTAGGATCTTTTATTTCTCGTCTATACTCTGGGACTCTGATCTCTCTTCTATTCGGGTTAAATGATTTTACTAACTCCGACTCTAGGTTCTCTTAACTACTTCCTCTCGGAGATCCCCTTATTCCAGATGATTACTTGGTGCACCATAAGATTCCAAAGATACTCTTTGATATTCTCTTGAGACTTTGTGCCACCGCTTTTGCTATTCCCAACCACCGATAAGCCCCTATGGATGACCACGTATACTTGTCATTCATACAATCATTCCCCGATGATCTTATTATTACAAGATACCCCGAAATTCTCTCTATTGTTTCGAGAATACTTTGTTACCACATGAACACCCCTACGGATAATTCCTCGCACTTACGGAGTATCCACTCATCCCCAGTTGTTTATGTGTTTCACTAAGGTATTTGAAATAATATTCGATCTTCTGAAAATCCCTAGCAACTTATTGCTCTTGAAATTCTTGCTTGCTTGCATTATGGTTACTCCCATTAGTATAGTAATCTTATTGGCAGCCTTTGTCACTATCATTTTGAGTCCATTGATTCAATATGCTGCGAATGCGCGCAATCCTCAATTAGATCCTAGAATTCATCCTTTCGACTCAAACATCATTTTAAACATGAGCTGGATCTCGACCAATCAAATTTTGCCACCGATTGTACCCCTAAGGCTATTCAACTTATCCATCCCTAATCAGAGCCTTGCTTCTGATCCCTTGTCTTGGAATTCATAAGTCCTTTGCATTTGAACTTTGAGTTAGTCAGTTGTTTCTATAATCTGATCTCCTTTCATTCTTTCTCCCTCTGGTTGGGTACCGATGCTCACATCAAATCCCTTGTGGACCATCGGATCCTTTGTTGTATTTTATCCGACAACGTCCTTCATATTCAATCACTTTGGAAGTTCTTTCCCTGATACATAATGTCATTGGTAAATCCTATTCCTTGATTGGCCAACCATGCTCCGCTTTCGAGCTGGTGATATTTAATATTGAAGCTTGTGGTATATGTTTCCATGATGCCCCGATGGGTTGAACATATGCCTTCCTTAATATGTGTGAACTCGAAAGTTTTCACAAGTCATACTCTTCTAGTATTTTTCCAGATAAAATTTCAACACTACACCTTCATTGAACGCGAGAAGTGAATGAAAGATTATGCATTGGAGAAGTGGGAGTCGACCTTGGACTTTGTGTTCATCCCATGGAAACGATGTAGATCCTATCATGGAAGCTCCTTGTAATAATAGTTACCCCTTGATATAAGATCATTTTGTGTCTGTGAATTGATCCCGTTGCACTCGTGGTTCCGACCATATTTCTCCTTGATTCCATGTCTCAAACAAGTTAAAGCACTTATCTTTTGCAGATCAATACATCTTTGCAACCTCTATTTTGATATTCTTTCGAGTATTATCCTCTGGTATCTCGAGAATATCAAAGAACCGTATTGCTTCCTATGCGTCTTCATCTAGTATTTCTTCTCCCCGGTTTCAGATTTCCCTCGAGTTCTAAGTTATTAGTCACTCTAGAACACCAATAGGTGAATTGATTCCGCACTCCGATTCAATGACTCTAAGTAATCTTTGTTGTTTATGAGTTTATTAATCCTTCAAGTCATTCCTAGCCTGATTGGCTATATCCTTGTCGTGCCGATTTTAACTGTGCTACCTGGTCCTTCTTCCCAGAGCAAAAATTTCTATGGTGAGCTAATCTTACGTCGATCTTCCTCATCGTATCAATTGTCCTTGAACAACAAGCTTGATTTCAAGTTTGTGTCGTACCCATCATTTCAATAACTTTTTGCTTCATCATTCCGTTGACTTGGTGTCATCGCTGATCGATTACATCTTCATGAAATCTCTTGACAAATGTGTCATGATCATCATCAGCCTTCCAAGCTCTTCCAGGATATAAGTTGAATTCATGATGATGAATACCATCCTTGCCCTCGATGATTTGTGTTATCATCGACCACTTTATTGCCTTCTGTTTGACACAAACTTGTTTGTGTTTTGTGTTAGACCTTGAGATCCTTGCTACCCAGCAATAGTTCTTCTTTACCTTGGAGTATTACCATCTTTCATGTCAAGAAAGTCGTGAGAATTTCACCACGTCTTAAGAGATCTTGATACAGGTGATACTTCTTGCCATATTCGTTCATTCCTTGGACCCCGTGTTGTTTCTAACTGAAAACCGACAATTGAACTATGATGTGCGACTTCAAAACTTCTAGCAACCCTATTGCTTCGAAGTTAATGGTCGATATTTCATTCTTAGACCATTGGTTATTGAATCACCATTCTAACATTGATCATGCTACCTAAGCCCATATTTAGGGTGCACCTCTCAACCAGTGTTTAATTATGCATGTTTTCCTCAAGCATACAACATTATACCATATGATCTGACAAATGTTATCTCCTTGTTCACATAATTGTGGAAATCGATCTTTTGGAAATCTCGATGAATTGTTGCCGAGTTCATTAGCTACCTCCTCATCCTCTCCTTGGTTTAATGATGAACTCTTGTTTCGGAACTCGCTTCAATAGTTCATTTCCCGAGAATCTTACAATGTCATCTCATCAATTTGCGTTGCACATTTTCTTCTCAGGCATCATGAGTCTGAGGTATCCTGACACCAATTAGATATGAATCTCGGTCAGAAATGATGGTCGGAACATATTTCCAAGAGTTATCACATTGGTCTTTATTTGACCCGGTAAGGTGATGTCGTGCCTAGCACACCTGGCCCGAGGCCCTGTTGTTATAGATTCCGCTTCAGCAAGGTTCTCCATTCTTCCATGAGGAAATTGTAAGACTTATTCGACAAGTTATTCCTAATGGATCCTTTGTGTTTCCGAAGTCTGATCTTCACCTATTGACCATGCCAATGCTATCTCGAAGCATGTCTATGGTATTCCAATTTTCAACAAGAACATTTGAAGCCCAATGCTAAATGTTTCCTGCTCAACTATCCAAACACCATTGTATGCGTAATGTCATGAAATTTCTCTCCCCTACCTAAAGAGTTTTCTACATTATTTCGTGTCATGGATATCATGCTCTACTTGCCCTTGGGAAGGATATACCATTGAAATATGTGTTTAAACACATTTTCATTTCCATTGTTTTGTTTAATCTGATAATTGTATTTCCTTTCCATTGGTTGGTTTAACGTTTCTTGTGATCTATATGATCTAACCAGTAATATTCTCCTGCTTATGAAAACACCTCGGTGTACAATTCTGTCAGCAAGACCCTGTTACTATTGTTGAATGACATTCCAGTAACCACCGATGGATGAGAACTTTACCTATTGGTCTGCCTCGTTCAACGAGCAGGAAAATGGTTCTCTTCGTCCCTCGCCCTTGGTACTGATGTTGTTGCCGACATAACCGACAGAGTATCCTCTGACATGCCTTGCTTAGATGATCGTGCAAGATGTCACCGCCCTTCCTACTTTTAACCCACATGGTGGGCCCATAACCCAAAGTTTCACAGGATCGAAATCTGACTCTCCTGTACACCCATGTTGCCAAAGTTATTCTTCGCACTTGATTTTGTATGTAATTCATGGTCATCTTCCTAGTAATCTACTTTGGTATTAGACGAAATACTTATCCCTGTTGATTGAACCCCTTTCACTACAAAAAAATACACTTCCGTGATGATACGTGTTTGTCACATAGGTCGCGTTTTTTGTCATGCATGTACATCCCTGACGATTTTATGACAGAATCAAGCTAGTCATACATGTGCGGTCGTAGAAGTGTTCCATGACATTACCAAAATTATCATCACGGAAGTGTCCACTTCCATGACGATAAATCGCGCGTCACAGAAGTGATTTTGTCAAGGGTGACCGACACGTGGCATCCACCGTAACGGAATGTTGTTAAGCTATCGGGTCCAGTTTTGGATCCGATAACCCGTTAACAGCCCGGACCAATGGGGATTTTCCACGTGTAAAATCATCATTGGCCAGAGGAAACACGTGTTGTCTCACCATTGGGACAGATGTCATCCACTCATTGGACAGGAGGCGCCTATGATAGGTTGACACGTGGCACGGCCCAACAGTGGCCCATTCCGGTGAAAAAGGCCGGCCCGGTACAAATTAGCAGGTCGGCCCATATAAGGCCTACTTGTGTCAGGTCCATTTAAGCCCACGACCCATACGAGATGTGCCAATTCGGCCCATCAATGGCACGTTAAAGATTTGACACCATTGCAGCCCATTGTCAGTTCGAGCCTGTTAACAGCCCGCTATATATTTGGGCTCAATATCAGCCCGATGAGATTTCGGCCTGTTAACGGCCCATTCAGTGGATGGGCCAATTTTCACGATGTACATCTTTCGGCCTTTTAGCGTCCCATTTAAATGTTGGGCTAATTTCCGGCCCGGTGTGTCCTTCAGCCTGTTGATGGCCCATAAATCAGTTGGGCCCTTTGTAGTCGGACCTGAGTTTCGTCCTTTTAGCGACCCATTTAAGTGTTGGCCCAATTTCTGGCCCGATGTGTCTTTCAGCCTATTGACGGCCCATATATCTATTGGAGCATTTGTAGTCGGACCTGAGTTTTGGCCTTTTAGCGACCCATTTAAGTGTTGGGCCAATTTCCGGCCCTATGTGCCTTTCATCCTATTAACGGACCATAAATGAGTTGGGCCATTTGTAGTCGGACCTGAGTTTTGGCTTTTTAACGGCCCATGCCCTTCATGGTCCAATACCAGCCCAGTTTCTCTTTCGGCCTGCTAAAGGCCCACAACACAGTTGGGCCATTTACAATACGACCTGACTTTTGGCCTCTTAGCGGCCCATGCTCTTCATGGTCCAGTACAAGCCCACTGTCTCTTTCGGCCTGCTAAAGGCCCAAAGTATAGTTGGGCCATATGTAGCCCGAACTTAGTAACGGCCTGTTAATGGCCCGTGAAATCAATTGGGCCCACCTGTTGCCCGCTTCGATGTCAGCCTGTAAACGACCCGGGAGTTAAGAGGGCCGTCCATTAACTGTCGGCCTGGTAACATCCCATTAACTTAATTGGCCCACTAAAGTTCGTACATGTCTTTAGGCCAAATTAGATAATTTGAGCCCATTACGACGAGCAATTATGCACAGGACCAAAACCGATCAACCAAAGGTATGGCATATAGGGAAAAACGTTGCACATCCAGCATATATTACAGGAAATTACTCCACTGGGAAATCAAAGATTGATGCCAGTGCAAATGAATGGACAGAACCTAACGATCTACAATGTCACAATCTGCAACTTCAGCATGGATGACGCCCATAAGCATGTGGGCAAGTTCTTGCTGCTTTGCTACACTGTCTCTGAAAACATTGATCAGTTGTTGTGTCGCATGACTCTGCACCTCTGATTCCTCCACCATTTCCATCATTCCTTCAGCCATTAATTGGTTCACAAACATACATTTTTTTCCATTGCATTCGAGATAGAGGATACTGAACAGATTCAGATGGCGATTTTGGCAGGCTTGTATTACTGATAGTGGAGAGTGTCTCGACCACTGCATCATAAAATAAATTAGGAGGGGAACCAAACATATCAATCTAGAGTTATTGCCATATTACCTGGCCTAGATTTATTGTAAAGAAACAATGGGGTTGCCTTGTTGTTTTCAGAGTTTGTCTTCTTATCTTCTGCAGCCTGCACCAAATTAAGACACTAGCATTTCTATCATTAGCCAAGTCAGATAATAGGAAAGCAACATTGGCACAACGAACGTTTGGGCAACTAGCCAACACCAAATTAACACAATACGACATAGCTATCACCAGTCAGGTAAGGTAATACGAAAGCAACATCGACACAATGAATGAATGGGCAACCAGAGCAGCACAACAATTCAGTAATGTGCATGATATGAGATAGTACACTCATGCAACTCAGTATGCAAAACTACTAGGTAGTTTTCTTTACAAAACTCAACATTGACGCCCTTAACATTTTTCTACAACTATTTTTAGATCAGATAAAGGTTGGATTCACGCTGATTAACAAAATGCATGCTGATGTAAAAATATAGTGATATACAACAGGTAATTACATCAGCATTGGAGCACAGAGAATTCCTGCAAGATATTTTCCTCGAATACAATCCCAATGAAGGAAGTCTTCTATCATTTAACTTTATTTTCTAAAAGAGAGATGGGTAAGAAACATGTAGAAAATATGATCAGAATGCTATAAAATTTCATGATGCGAGGATACGCACACGCTTCTTAGAATGGAGTTGACATTCTTTTGCTAGACTAGAGCGGACTAGTTCTTTGGCCACTGGAATCTACTTATTATCAGTGGGAGTTGGGTTTCTCTGTGCTGGAGCAGTATCTATGAAAAATGGAGTTGGTTTATTATCTCCTGGTGTTTGTATCTTTTGCAAAGACCTGGTTTGTAACCCTTTAGATTCTAACATAGTTGTCTTCCCCTTGCATGCCTTATATAGAAGAATGGTGCTTCAATTATAAGACATGCTACAGCAGGGACGGAATAGGTATTGAAAAATAGAAAGGCATGTATTCCCTCCATCCGGAAATAAATGGATGGGTCTAGGCGTATTTCAGTTCTAGATACATCCAGTTTTATCCATTTCTGCGACATGTAATCGGGACGGAGGGAGTATGACGTAACAGCTAGGGATACGACGGGACAACACAATAAAAAAATATTGAAAACCCACTGCAGAACCAAAGTAAGCAAACCCACTAATATGAAATAGTACACTCATGCAGCTCAGGATGCAAAACTACCAGGCAATTTTCCTTACAAAAATCAACATTGTGGCCTTTAATCATACATTTTGCTACAACTAAATTTAGATCAGATAAAGGTTGGATTCACGCCGATTAACAAAATACATGCTGATGTAAAAATATAGTGATATACAACAGGTACTTACATCTGCATTGGAGCATAGAGAATTCCTCCAAGAATCTTCCCTCACAGACGATACTAGTGCAGAAATTCTTCTATCTGTTAACCTTATTTTCTAAAAGAGAGATGAGTAAGAAACATGTAGAAAATATGATCAGCATGCTATAAAATTTCATGATGCAAGGATACGCAAACGCTTCTTAGAATGGAGTTGACATATTTTTGCTGGAGTGGAGCGGACTAGTTCTTTGGCCACTAGAATCTGCTTAGTATCAGTAGGAGTTGGGTTTCTCTGTGCTGGAGCCGTGTCTATAAAAACTGGAGTTGGTTTATTATTTTCTGGTTTTTGGATCTGTTGTAAAGACCCGGTTTGTAACCCTTCAGATTCTAACATAGTCGTCTTCCGCTTGAATGCCTTGTATAGAAGAATGGTGCTTCAGTTATAAAACATGCTACAACAGAGAGATGGAATAGGTACTAAAGAATAGAAAGGCATGACATATTGACATGTATTCCCTCCATCCGGAAAAAAATGGATGGGTCTAGGTGTATTTCAGTTCTAGATACATCCTTTTTTATCCATTTCGGCAACATGTAATCCGGACGGAGGGAGTATGGTGTAAGAGCTAGGGATACGACAAGACAACATAGTAAAAAACACTAGTTGAATGTAAAACTGTATGCTAGCGGAATACACACAGAAAAAACTAAGGCAACATACACGTGTATGATTCAGAAACTAAGATGGCATTGCAACAGAGCACTAGAACAACACTTCAATGTAAAAAACATGGTATGGTAGATAGATGAAGTACATATTAATGAATAACAACGCATAAGATATTCAGAAGCATGATGTCCAAATTAAGCAGATGGCATTGCGATAAAGTAGAATGACAATACTTGAATTTAAAAACATGTTATCATGAATGGAATAAGTACTAAAAAATAGGAAGGCATGACATATTTACATGCATGATCACCATGCTAAGCACATGGCATTGCAACAGAGTAGATACACTCCAGGACATTATATGCATGTTGTACCCATATCACGGGCCAAGTTAGAGCAAGGACCTTGTGGGGTGAAGAGGAATCAACATCTTTCTACAAATCTTCTGAAGAACTGCCTTTACATGTCATTGGCCTTTACATTGCTCCTGAGGTTCTTGTGGATATATCAGTGTGTGCAATTATATTTGGCATGCATGGAAGACAACTAGTAGTTAGATTTATGTAATGAGTGCCTGTAGGAGACGACTTAAATAGTAGGACTGGGGTTAACTAGCAACAACAGGTCTCAAAAACTAAAGGGAGAACACAGATGAAAGCTACAGAATTTGTATCGTTTATACTCGAGATTAACTAGAGGGCGCACAAAAGTATTAAAGAACAACATAGGTAATACTAAATGTGGTATAATACTATAATCACCTGCCTGTGGGATAGCATTGGCTAATGGATGATAACTATGGAACATCGTTACCTAAAGAACAAGTATCTTAGCTGAACTATGGAACAGCGTTATCTACTGAACAAGACCCATCAGAGATAAGCATGAATATACAGTGAAATGTGATAATCTATTTTCCATGCTTAGATGAATAACAAAGCCATAAATGTTGCACACAAGTAAGATGAGGGTACAACCTATCTGGCCGCCATCCATAGGAGTGAGCATCATGTGCTGACTTATCGATGGCCCTGCAGTTGTTGTGGCTGTCCATGTTGGGCACACGCAATTGATGCAGGGAATTGTTGAGTGGGGACTATAGCTCCCTTCTGTTGTATGCTTCCCTTGTTGGAGCAGCTGCGGTGAGTCGGAAGACGGTGTGGCTGAAGATGCAGATAACGCATAATGTTAAGAACGACACATCTCTTTAATCTGAAGAAATACACTAAGAGATCAACAGCAAGGTACGAGAGTGGTCACGCGTCTGTTGACTGAAGACTAAATTGGGGTCAGACGATTTTATTTTATTTTGGTACTGTCCGATCTACGTCGGATGGCTTGATGGCCGTCTTGTGCCTCCCGACTGACACTGTTAGGAATCTTCCCCGAAGAGCCAGCGACCAACGGCAGATCAGCCTGCCTCCGTCGTCCATGGCCCCGGCCAAAACCCCGCTCCCTGCCCCACCGCACTGTCGTGGTTGTGCTGCCCCCAGGCCAATCCACAAAGACTCCCCGTTATCCAAATCCGGCGGCGGTAGTACCTTCAACCCAAGCAATTCTAAGATAGCCATCTAAGCGCTGCTTCCGCGGCAAACTTGCGGCCCCGCTCCCTTACGTTAGACACCAGCCAACCAGCAGCCTAGGAGCTCCACCGCCTTGAGGTGTGCTACTTCCCACTGGGAATCGATTGGCCCAGAATAAAAATTCAGACAACTGACGCCTAAATAAAGTTATTTGAGATGAGGGTGCGACCTATCTGGCAGCATGGTGAAGTAGGCAGGTCCAGCTGCTGAGTCGGTGAGCCCGGCGCGGTTGCGGTGGCGACCAGTGGCAGGGAAACAGCAATGTCGCGATGGTCGACGGCTACGGGGAAGTAGTGCCAGGACTCTTAACGGATCCAAAGTTGGAGCCGCTTCGGCGCCATGAACAACGGTGGGGGTGAATCGGCTCCGGTATGGTTCACGCGGCCGTCGTCGAGGGAGCTCCAGCAGCACGGAGTAAGAGGCACACAACCTAGTGCACGGCGGCAAATGGACAGCGTCTCCGGCATTAGGGAGGAGGACGGCTGTGAAATTGGTGCGGTGGGGGCGCCATGGAGGAGGGGCTGAGGTTTCGCAGCTCAGGAGAAGGGAGCTTCCGGGGAGAAGGTGATTTGGCGCCCACGAGGTATGAATGGGGGGAATTGGGAGGGGAGTGGAACCATGTTTTACGAATGCATTTGTCTAAAATGTGAGGGGGAGTTACAGTTCTACCCCTGCCTTTAGGCTTCTCGGCTTGGGTCTATGTACAGAGGGTCGGGGATAGTAGAGTAACTTTGCTTCTCCCCAAATAGTGGGCAGGAGCCATTTCGGGCGAGGAGGGCGTGTTTTGAAATATAGTGGGCGCGAGCGTTTTCGGGCGAGGAGAGCGTGTTTTGAAATAGTGGGTGCAAGCTATTTTGGGCGAGGAGAGCGTGTTTTGCCGACCATGGTTTATGAATTATTCGGCACATGTCATTTCGGCCGAGGAGAAAGCGCGCTTGGATGAAGTTACGAACTTACCCTCGATGTACAATGGGCCAATTGATGCGTGTCCCACATAGGACGATAATTTCGCATCCCATTTATTTGCTCGAGTGAATTCCACCGAGCAGAGGATTTTTAACGGTTGGTTCAAAATTTGGGAGAACGAGCATCCATGTCTACCTTACCAAGTCGATTCGAATCAAATTTTGATATATTAGCTTGCCACTTATTTTTTAGATGGAGAGATGATGCTCGGGAGTAATGTGTTTTTACATGCTCGTTGCTAGCGATTTACTATATCACAAATAGTTGACCCACTCAAAAATGGGAAGCGAACCCAAAATGAAATATCTTGATTCAATGAAATAGCTCGTTCACCAGGTCAAAATAGTGAACTAAAGCTAAAGTTGAACACCTCAATCGAGTAGCATGTTGTACAGTATTATAGAACTCCATGAACATGTTGAAAGTCAAATTAATGAACTTGTTTGATATACGCATATATCCGTCCATGTGTGGATTGCAGACAACATGTTCTCCAATTTATATATTTGAATGCAAGTTTATATCGAAACATGGTTTATATCAGTCTTTGATGCATAAAACGCGGCCTCCCCCTCTCCCAGACTCGTGCTCTCTCTCTCTCTCACCGACAAACTTCAATTCTGTCGCACACATCCAACACACAAACCTTGTTGGTCCCTCTCGCTTTCTCTACATCTCTCTCTCTCTCTCTCTCTCTCTCTTTGTGTGTGTGTGGGGGTGGGGTCTTTCTAGTTCGCATGCATATATGCTCCATCTATAGGCCTCTCTCGCACACTATGTATGATTCTCTAGTCCAAGCTAGATATCTTGGGTGCACTCATTGTACGCACACAAATTCCTTGGCTCATCGCCCGTAACTCTCTCACGCACCACTCTATCGTCTCGGAGCTCTCCCCCTCTCTCTCAAACTCTCCATCTACCTGGGTCACACATACATATGCATATCTCACTCGCACTCGATAGGCCCATCTAAAACTCTATATCTCTCCCTCATTCTATCTGCATCTCACATGCACACACACACACACAATCTCATGCCTAGCTAGCCAAGTATGATGGTCTCTGACTCAATTGTAGGCACACGTAGTCCCCCCTATATGTATATGACTAGCCAATCTTAGTCTCCATCACAAAGATGCGCATGGTCTATCTCGATTTCTCTCAGGGCATCTTTCTATCGCTCAGGCACCGCCCTCGATCTCCCACCCATATAGTCCCCTCACGATCTCGAGGGGATCTCTCTATCACAAACACACCCTCTCGCCCTCTTCATGCGTCCATGTTCTCCATGTGTCCCTCTCGACCTTTGTTCCTTGTTGGCCAGACCTCTATTGTACATGTGCTATAGGGGTGTCTCTCTCCATTGCAAGCAATCACACACTAGCTATCTTCGTGTATCTCCTCGCCTTGCTTTTCTCTCTCGGAGATACATGCGTGAGATGTTTTCCTAAGAAACGAAAAAACACACACTCTCTCTAATTTATCATTTGTTGTCACTTTCTCTTTCACACACATACTCTTTTTGCACACTTACTCATTCTCCTTCACACGCACTTGATCTCTCTCGACTTAGGCACTCTCCTCGGTCCATAGCATATTGATTTATTGAAAAGTCAAACATCACAAAGTTTGACCATGTACGTGGACAAAAACAATTACATCTAGAACGGCAAACATATACTATTAGATTCACATGAAATGTAGTATTGTATGATGTATCTTTGGTATTGTAGATATAAATAATATTTGCATAAACCTGATCAAAGTTTCCAAAGTTTGACTTCTAAAAAATTTACATGCACTGCATTATCAAGCGGATGGAATATCTCTTTCCCCCTCTCAGCTATCTGACACACCACTCAGCCTTATCGGGGCTCCTTAATCTCTCTCAAACTTTATACCTCCCTGGTTCAGACATACACATGTCTCGCTCGCGCTATACATATAGACCCATCCAACACTCTCCTCCCTTGTTCTCTCTCTATGTGACACGCACCCCCCTAATAAGTACCATAATCCCTCACTCCATCATAGGTGCAAGCACTCCCCCCTAAGTATCATTATCTCTCACTAGCCATTAGGAACACACATATTGTCTCCTTCCATCCATACATCTATCTCGATGTCTCTCAGGGTATCTTCTATCGAGCACACACCTTGTCGCTCGATCTCCCACCAATGTAGTCCCATCACGATCTCCAGGGGATCTCTCTATGACAAACATACACTCTCTCCTCCCCATGTCTGCATTTTCTCCGTACGTCTCTCTCGACCGCTCTCCCTTGTTTGTCAGACCCCTCTTGGCCACGTGCTAGGGGTCTTGCTCTCTCGGTTGCAAACAACCACACACTATCTCCTCACCTTGCTTCCGTTGTCGAAGATGCATGTGTGATATGTTTGCATAAGACACACACGTTTTTTCTTGACTTTTATCGAGTGTTGTCCATGTCTCTTTCACACACGCACACACACTTTTTTCACTCACTCTTTCTATTTCACTCTCTCTCTCTCTCTAGTAAGGGACTCTCTCACGTCCATAAGCATATGGATGTTTTGAAAAGTCAAACCTCAGAAAAGTTTGACCAGGTATATGTGGAGAAAAACATTTACATCTGGAACAATCATTAGATTCAAAACAACATGTACTTACTTCATACTATCATTTATATTTGGTATTGTAGATATAAGTAATTTCTTTATAAACTTGGTCAAAGTTTGAAAATTTTGACTTTAAAAAAATGTTGGAACTACATTATCGAACGAAGGGAGTAGCTCTTTCTCTCTCTCTCTCTCTCTCTCTCTCTGCTATCTCTCACGGGCCTCCCCTCTCACTCGAACACTCTATACCAACAGATTATACGCTCACTATGTCAGCGTATAGCTCTGTATATTGTTTAGTTGACCGGTCAACCAGTCCACATGCTGCCTTGTCAGCTCATGTTCTGCATCTTCGTGTGCTGGCCCATGTGGCAGTGGGTGAAAATAAGTAAAATAGAGACCCATCTGACATGCGGTGAAGCAAACAAGTTGAAACCACTCGGGGTAGCACCCCACACGCTAGTAAATTGAGGGTGCATTGAGGACACACTTCTTCCGCGTGAAGGACGCACTCGCGCACAATTCACCACTCCGTGGCGGCATGCACATAAGGATGCACTCGCGCACACCCAGCACACAACACACACGAACACATGTGTACACCGGCGTCGCCGCCGGTTGAGATTGACAGCAAGGAAGCCAACAAGCGGAGGCGGCTCGAGCCAAAACCGCATCCGGCGAGCTTGGACTTCATCAGCAGCCTCCCCGACGACATGTTGCTCATCATCATCGGCCTCCTCCCCACCAAATCTGCCGTGTGAACCGCCCTGCTCCTCCGGCGGTGGCGCCCCCTCTGGCGCCGCGTCCCCCTCAACCTCACCGTCGACTGCTGCCTCTGCAACGGGGATTGCAAACGCATGGCCGCAGTCTCCAAGATCCTTTCGTCGCACCCTGGGCCAGCCAGACGCCTTGACATCCGCATGTTCAGTACCAACTGCAAGGTCCAACCCAAGTTCGACGAGTGGTTCTTATCCCCACCCTAGATCAGTGTGAGGAGCTCAGCTTTGAAGCTGGATAATGTCGCTCTCTGCCGTCGTCCGCGCTCCGCCTCGTGCTAATGCTGTGCCGCGCCAGCTTCAGCTCCTGCTATCTTCCCGAGATTAATTCCGCGCCCGCCCTTCTTCTCCCTCAACTCAAGCAGCTCGACCTCTTCGATGTTGTCATCTCGAAGAAGGCTATGGAGCACCTACTCCGTAGCTGTACTACGCTCGAGTTCCTTCATCTTGAGCAGATCCACGGGTTCATTAGCCTCCACATTGCCTCGATGAATGTCCGATGGATTTATGTGTCTTGCTGGCCCCGCAAGAAGACATCAATTGGGAAGAGATCACTACAGCTGTTCCACGTTATGGTCACTGAGAATGCGCCTTTCCTTGTGAGATTGCTTGTATCCGATCTAGAAGGTCCAACAAAAATCAGGGTCATTGACACGCCGAAATTGACAGTGTTGGTGCACTCGTCTGCCAAATTCTTCGAACTCTTTATTGGATCCGTAATCGTTCAGGTACAGCACTCATCTTCTTCTCCGTCTTCTTGAAATTCACATTTTTAAAATTCTTCTTGATGTATTTACGACCGTCTTCCAGAAAATGATTCCCACAAGCTTGACCCAGTCTATGCGCACAATGAAGATCTTGGCAATAAAATCTATTGGCCCCAATCTGGCTCAAGTTGTTGGATTCCTTACATGCTTTCCGTGCACGGAGAAGCTACTAATCAAGGTGAAACTTCTTTCCTATTAGTAAACAGTAATCACAATGTAGCTCAATTTTTTTCGTAATTTTCCCAAATTACAATGACAAGTGTAGTGTTCAAAACTGCATCCACGCACTACACTGAAAGAAATGTTTTTAGTATTTTTTTCTCAAGTGATCACCTGCATCATTTTTTTGTTGTACTACTGTAGTAGCCTAGGCTAGTCATAGTGGAAAGTAACTTAGACTACTCCAGTAACTATATGGTTACCCTAAGAGCAAGTACTACCGCCGTCCTGGTTTACTCTTCCTATTTTGTAGTATCAAAATTTGACCATAGATTTAACTGATAAAATGTTAATGCATGTCACTAAGAACTATATCATTGGATTCGTATTTGAACATAATTTCAAATGGTGTAATTTTTAGTGACATGCATTGGCATTTTCTTATGTAAATCTATGGTCAAAATATTATACTAAATAAGAGGTAGTACAAAAGTGGGCTATAATGGCCCTCCACTATGTAGGCCAAAACACGTGCCAAATTCACTTGTGATGCATTTGGCATCGATGCCCCTCCATTGCTCACCTGGTGCCCCAATCTGGATCACCTACTTTACTCCAGTGCCAAATTAACTCACACAAAGAAAAAACACTTGCGCGGGAGAGAGAGAGGGCTGAGGCAATAAAAAACACTTGTTTGGGAGAGTGAGAGGCTGGTGTAGTTCGTTTGATAGATTTGTTTATACATGTAGGTCTGTGTGCACAGCGGTGCCAACTCTCTCACATCGCAAGAGCGGTGCCAAAATCTTTTGATTTAACATCGATGCATATTATGTGGCATACTTTTGCAAAATATGGCATCGGCCACATAGTGGAAGGCAACAAATGCCCAAGCTCTTCATGTACTCCTAGGTAAATGAGAGGAAAGAGAAAGAGAGAGAGAGAGTGAAAAAATATCACTAGCCAGCCAACCTTATCATATGAGCGAATGATATTGGTACCTCTTGATGACATGGCAATCTTATACAGCTAGCTGCTCTAATATGTTCTCTTCTTTTGCAGATAAAAAAAGACCCGAAAGTGAAAAATGTGCTGCACTATAACAATCTCATCGAATGCCTTGATCTCCATCTTATAGAAATTGATATAATCGACTACCAAGGCAGCACATCAGAGATTAAATTGGCCAGGTTCTTTGTTCTGGAGGCAACTGTGCTCAAGGTAATGAGGTTTGGCATTCTCTGGCGCAACAATGAATGGTGTGCTGATCACCGCAAGCGTCTAAGCCTAAACGATAAAGTCTCCACAGAAGCTGAATTTGTTTTTGAAACATCAAGTGGCCAAAGACTCGAAAACTTATTTGCCCATTAGTGACTTGTCAGGGCGGTGAATTTTAGTTTGTAAGATAATGTTGCATCCACCTAAAGTAACGAAAGTTCTTACGTAAACTTCCTAGTAATTCCCTCTTCATAGGTGCAACATTACTCCTAACATTTCTAATATCAGTTTGAAACTTGTAATATTGCTGTGTCCTATTCCTGCGTTTTCAAAATCCTGCGAATCAAACAGGTCCTGAGTTGGTGATGATGTTGTGCCTGCCATCTTTCATCAATAGCCATCGGATCTAGATCTGACGCATGCAAACCAAACTTCTCCAGTTTTTCAAAAAGATGCTCGCACCTGTTCCCTATTTGCAAACAAGTCCTTGTCTCTCACAATCAGCCTTATCTCCTCCCCACCACATCTAGAAGGCCATGGAAAAATCTGGCACAATGGCCGCTGTCGGCGCCGTCCACCCCCAATCTTGGTGTTTCGTGCAATGCACGGGCATCTACGCACAGGACATTATGTTGAACACGGCTAGTTGTAAGCAGGCTAGGTCTACAGCCATGATGATAGTGACTGCGGAGGATGAGGTTGACTATGGTATGCCGAACACGGCGCCTATAATCAGGTGTCATCTCCGGCATAGGGTCTTGTCACTTCACTGTGAGGAGCAGCACGTAATAATTTGACCAATGGGTAGTACATTGCTACTACATTGGTAGTACTACTACCAGTACTAGCACCACCGTATGGATTTAGTAGTACTACCACGTCCATCAGGATTTAGTATTTGACTTGCAATATCTAGTAATGCATGTCACAAAAAATGTACTACTCCCTCTGTAAATAAATACATATTGTATTGTTTTATTCCTATCGGCGAGATAACTTAATGTCTTTTTGCTACTTAATAGGATTACATGCAATGAACTAACCACCACATGTGATGTTTGGTAGCCTCAAGTCATTGAAAGCATGCACGGCCCACATCTCTCATTGGTTGATATGTCATGAAATAACAAACGAGGAGGGAGTTAATGTACCGTGCCTAAGTGTTGTGGGATTATTTGGTTTTCGTAAGGTGACTTACACAACATTTTTGGTTACATGCATTGGCATTTTATTAGTTAAATCAAAAGGTCAAAACTTGGCGCAAAATGGAAAGGGGACCAATAAACCAATAAACATCAAAGTTCTCTTGTTTGGCCCCAACTAGAGGTCCGGTGAGATGACTATACTGCACCGGCACGGAGGGGGGCACAACTTCATTGACTTACTGCACTTGCCTTTGGGCGTATGACACGTGGGCCCAACGGGTGGATGGCCACCCTATCATACAGCCAAAGGCAGGTGCAATAGTGGGGTGAGGAGTAGATGGCCAACACGCACATGAATTCAACGCAATCTGCACTTCCCATATAAAGGCTCCCGCCGGTCCAATATACGAAATCCTACGCACCTACGCACCCAAGGGCAAGAGTGATCACTCCAATCGCAAGATCAGTTGACTAGAAGCTAGAGCCATGGAGGCGATGAGCGCGAGCATCAGCCGGCTGTGCCAGATGGTCCAACATGCCGGCCTGCAGCCTAGCATCGAGGAACGTCTCTAGGTAGTGCTTGAGGCCGCCAGGGTGAGGGGCCGCTTGGACGATAGCTTCATCTCCTGGTTCGACGAGGTCCTCGTCGGCTTCCTCGACAAGTTCACCACCGTCAAGAAGCTCGCGGATGACCTTGACATACACCTCCAGCCCACGCGCCCAGGCTCTGCGATGCCTTTCACCCTCAACGGCCTCTATGGTGACAACCTCTTCGATGCACTGGTGGCCCTACGACTGCCCGCCGTCGCATCGGAGAATGTCCACCTTGAGGTCACGCTCGCCGCACAGCGCCTGGCGCAACAAGACACCATAGACATAATCACCCACGTCTACGCGCAAATCGTCCACAAGGACTACTACATGCAAGAGGAGGACGATAGGATGCTGGCCTTCTTGGACCACAGGGCAACCTTGGATGGCATTGTCCAGAAGCACGTTGAGCTTGCCGCCAACGCCGCTGCTCCTCACACGTCGGTTGGTGACCCGGTGAACTAGGGCGTGAGGATGTCGTTGATGGATCCGTATGTATCTTTACACTACAAAAAAATGCACTTTCGTGATGATACGTGTTTGTCACAGTAGGTCGCTTTTTTGTCATGCATGTACATCCATGACAAATTTATGACAGAATCAAGATAGTCATACCTGTGCTGTCGTAGAAGTGTTCCATGACATTACCAAAATTATCATCACGGAAATGTCCACTTTCATGACCATAAATCACGCGTCACAGAAGTGCTTTCGTCAAGGGTGACCGACATGTGGCATCCACCCTAACGGAATGCCGTTAAGCTATCGGGTCGGGTTTTGGATCCGATAACCCGTTAACAGCCCCGACCAATAGGGATTTTCCACGTGTAAAATCTTCATTGGCTAGAGGAAACACGTGTCGGCTCATCGTTGGGACAGATGTCATCCACTCATTGGACAGGAGGCGCCTATGATAGGTCGACACGTGGCACGGCCCAAAAGTGGCCCATTCCGGTGAAAAAGGCCAGCCCAGTAAAAATTAACAGGCTGGCCCATATAAGGCCTACTTGTGTCGGGTCAATTTAAGCCCACGGCCCATACGAGATGTGCCAATTCGGCCCGTTAAAGATTTGACACCATTGCAGCCCATCGTCAATTCGAGCCCGTTAACAGCCCGCTATATATTTGGGCTCAATATCGGCCCGATGAGATTTCGGCCTGTTAACGGCCCATTTAATGGGTGGGCCAATTTTCAGGATGTACATCTTTCGGCCTTTTAGCGACCCATTTAAATGTTGGGCTAATTTCTAGCACGATGTGTCTTTCAGCCTATTGACGGCCCATAAATCTGATGGGCGATTTGTAGTCGGACCTGAGTTTCGGCCTTTTAGTGGCCCATTTAAGTGTTGGGCCAATTTTTTGCCTGGTGTCACTTTCAGCCTGTTGACGGCCCATAAATCAGTTGGGCCAATTGTATTCGGACCTGAGTTTTGGCCTTTTAGCGACCCATTTAAGTGTTGGGCCAATTCCCTGCCCTGTGTGCCTTTCGGCCTGTTAACGAACCATAAATGAGTTGGGCCATTTGTAGTCGGACCTTAGTTTTGGCCTCTTAACGGCCCATGCCCTTCATGGTCCAATACCAGCACGATTTCTCTTTCGGCCTGCTAAAGGCCCACAACATAGTTGGGCCGTTTACAATACGACCTGACTTTCGGCCTCTTAGCGGCCCATGCTCTTCATGGTCCAATACAAGCCTGCTGTCTCTTTCGGCCTGCTAAAGGCCTACAGTATAGTTGGGCCATATGTAGCCCAAACTTAGTAACGGCCTGTTAACAGCCCGTGAAATAAATTGGGGCCACCTGTTACCCGCTTCGATGTCGGCCTATTAACGACCCGGGAGGTAAGAGGGCCAACCATTAACTTTCGGCCTATTAACGGCCCATTAACTTAATGGGCCCACTAAAGTTCGTTCATGTCTTTAGGTCAAATTAGATCATTTGAGCCCATTACGACGAGCAAAGGTACGACATACAGGGAATAACGTTGCACATCCAGAAAATATTACAGGAAATTACATCCACTGGGCAATCAAAGATTGATGCCAGTGCAAATAAGTGAGTATAACCTAACCATCTACAACGTCACAATCTGCAACCTCAGCATAGATGACGCCCATAAGCATGTGAGCAAGTTCTTGTTGCTTTGCCACACTGTCTCTGAAAACATTGATCAGTTATTGTGTTGCACGACTCTGCACCTCTGATTCATCCACCATTCCCATCATTGCTTCAGCCATTAATTGGTTCACAAACATACATTTATTCCGTCGCATTCGAGACAGAGGATACTGAACAGATTCAGATGGCGATTTTGGCAGGCTTGTATTATTGATAGTGGAGAGTGTCTTGAGCAGTGCATCATAACATAAATTAGGATGGGAACCAAACATATTAATCATGAGTTATTGTCATATTACCTGGCCTAGATTTATTGGAAAGAAACAATGGGGTTGCCTTGCTGTTTTCGGAGTTTGTCTTCTTATCTTCAGAAGCCTGCACAAAATTAACACACTAGCATTGCTATCATTGGCCAAGTCAGATAATAGGAAAGCAACATTGACACAATGAACATTTAGGCAACTAGCCTACACTAAATTATCACAATATGGCACAGCTATCATCAGCCAGGTAAGGTAATACGAAAGCAACATTGACATAATGAATGAATGGGCAACCAGAGAGGCACTACAATTCAGTAATGAGCGTGATATGAGATAGCACATTCATGCAGCTCAGTACGCAAAACTACCAGGCAGTTTTGCTTACAAAAATCAACATTGGCTCCTTTAACATTTTGCTACAACTAATTTTAGATTAGATAAAGGTTAGATTCAGGCCGATTAAAAAAATACATGCTGATGTAAAAATATAGTGATATACAACAGGTACTTACATCAGCACTGGAGCACAGAGAATTCCCGCAAGATATTTTCCTCGAATACGATCCCAATGGAGGAAGTCGTGTATCGTTTAACCTTATTTTCTAAAAGAGAGACGGGTAAGAAACATGTAGAAAATATGATCAGAATGCTATAAAATTTCATGATGCGAGGATACGCACACGCTTCTTAGAATGGAGTTGACATTCTTTTGCTGGACTGGAGCGGACTAGTTCTTTGGCCACTAGAATCTGCTTATTATCAGTGGGAGTTGGGTTTCTCTGTGCTGGAGCAGTATCTATGAAAAATGGAGTTGGTTTATTATCTCCTGGCATTTGGATCTTTTGCAAAGACCTGGTTTGTAACCATTCAGATTCTAACATAGCCGTCTTCCCCTTGCATGCCTTATATAGAAGAATGGTGCTTCAATTATAAAATATGCTATAGCAGAGATGGAATAGGTACTGAAGAATAGAAAGGCATGACATATTTACATGTATTCCCTCCATCCGGAAATAAATGGATGGGTCTAGGCATATTTCAGTTCTAGATACATCCAGTTTGATCCATTTCTGCGACATGTAATCTGGGCGGAGGGAGTATGACGTAAGAGCTAGGGATACGACAGGACAGCACAGTAAAAAATCACTGAAAACCCAATGCAGAACCAAAGTAATCAAACCCACTGATGTGAGATAGTACACTCATGCCGCTCAGGATGCAAAACTACCAGACAGTTTTCCTTACAAAAATCAACATTGTGGCCTTTAATCATACATTTTGCTACAACTAAATTTAGATCAGATAAAGGTTGGATTCATGCCGATTAACAAAATACATGCTGATGTAAAAATATAGTGATATACAACAAGTACTTACATCTGCATTGGAGTATAGAGAATTCCTGCAAGAATCTTTCCTCACAGACGATACCAGAGCAGAAATTCTTCTATCTGTTAAGCTTATTTTCTAAAAGAGAGATGGGTAAGAAACATGTAGAAAATATGATCAGCATGCTATAAAATTTCATGATGCCAGGATACGCACACGCTTCTTAGAGTTGAGTTGACATATTTTTGCTGGACTGGAGCGGACTAGTTCTTTGGCCACTGGAATCTACTTATTATCAGTAGGAGTTGGGTTTCTCTGTGTTGGAGCAGTATCTTTAAAAACTGGAGTTGGTTTATTATCTCCTGGCGTTTGGATCTTTTGCAAAGGCCTTGTTTGTAACCCTTTAGATTCTAACATAGTCGTCTTCCCCTTGCATGCCTTGTATAGAAGAATGGTGCTTTAATTATAAAACATGCGGCAGCAGAGAGATGGAATAGGTACTAAAGAATAGAAAGACATGACATATTGACATGTATACCCTCCATCCGGAAAAAATGGATGGGTCTAGGCGTATTTCAGTTCTAGATACATCCTTTTTATCCATTTCGGCAACATGTAATCCGGACGGAGGGAGTATGGTGTAAGAGCTAGGGATACGACAGGACAACACAGCAGAAAAGAACACTAGTTGAATGTAAAACTGTATGCTAGCGGAATACATGCAGAAATAACTAAGGCAACATACACGTGTATGATTGGGAAAATAAGATGGCATTGCAACAGAGCACTATAACATCACTTCAATGTAAAAAACATGGTATGGTAGACAGATGAAGTACATACTGATGAATAACAATGCATAAGATATTCAGAAGCATGATGTCCAAATTAAGCAGATGGCATTGCGCTAGAGTAGAATGACAGTACTTAAATTTGAAAACATGTTATCATGAATGGAATAGGTACTGAAAAACAGGAAGGCACGACATATTTACATGCATGATCAGCATGCTAAGCCATGGCATTGTAACAGAGTAGATACACTCCAGGAGATTATATGCATGTTGTACCCATATCACAGGCCAAGTTAGAGCAAGAACCTTGTGGGATGAAGAGGATTCATCATCTTTCTGCAAGTCTTCTGAAGAACTGCCTTTACATGTTCCATCATATTGGGTATCATTGACATCAAGTTTATTGGCCTTTACATTGCTCCGTGAGGTTCTTGTGGATATATCAGTGTGTGCAATTATATCTGACATGCATGGAAGAAAACTAGTAGTTAGATTTATGTAATGAGTGCCTGTAGGAGACGATATAAATAGTAGGACTAGGGTTAACTAGCAGAAACAGGTCTCATAAACAAAAGGGAGAACACAGTTGAAAGCTACAGAATATGTATCGTTTGTACTCGAGATTAACTAGATGGCACACAAAAGTATTAAAGAACAACATAGGAAATACTAGAAGTGGTATAATACTATAATCACCAGCCTGTGGGATAGCATTGGCTGATGGATGATAACTATGGAATAGTGTTACCTAAAGAACAAGTATCTTAGCTGAACTATGGAACAACATTAACTCCTGAACAAGACTGGTAAGAGATCAGCACGAAAATACAGTGAAATGTGATGATCTATTTTCCATGCTTAGATGAATAACAAAGCCATAAATGTTGCACACAAGTAAGATGAGGGTACAACCTATATGGCTACCATCCATAGGAGTGAGCATTATGTGCTGACTTGTGGATGGCCCTGCAGTTGTTGTGGCTGTGCATGTCGGGCGCGCGCATTCGATGCAGGGAACTGTTGAGTGGGGACTATAGCTCCCTTCTGGTGTATGCTTCCCTTGTTGGAGCAGCTGCGGTGAGTCAGAAGACGGTGTGTGTGAAGATGCAGATAACGCATAATGTTAAGAACGACATATCTCTTTGATCTGAAGAAATACACTAAGAGATCAATAGCAAGGTACAAGAGTGGTCACACTTCTGTTGACTGAAGACTAAATTGGGGTCACACGATTTTATTTTATTTTGGTACTGTCCGATCTACGCCGGATGCCTGGCCGTCTTGTGCCTCCCGGCTGACACTGTTCGGAATCTTCCCCGAAGAGCCAGCGACCAAGGGCAGAGCAGCCTGCCTCCGCCGTCTGTGGCCCCGGCCAAAACCCCGCTCCCTGCCCCACTGCACTGCCGTGGTTGCGCCGCCCCCGGGCCAATCCACAAAGACTCCCCGTCATCCAGATCCGGCGGCGGCAGTACCGTCAACCCACGCTACTCTAAAATATAGCCATGGTTAGACTCACGCTTGTTCCTCTCCATTTCTAACATGAACTCTGCCAACGAAGGCTGGTCGGGAGGATCCTCATTCCTACCATCTCCATGGTTCTGGCCACGAACAATAGAACTTGATGACATCCTGAGAAACAAAACCCAGGGATGAAATCAACATTAACTATAGACTGTAGAATGTAGGACAAGGAATTAGTATCTCTCGAACTCCTAGGGAAATTCCGGCAGCATAACGGTAGTAAAATGCTCAGAATGAGACATCCTACTAAAAATGGGGTGGTAACATACTCATCATCATCACTCAAGGTTCTGAGATAGTACTAATCAGACTACACCGGAAGTACTCGAAAACTGGGGTATGACTCTGATCAACCAATCCTAAGGGACTATAGAGTAGTAACACGTGATCCTGATAGACGGAAGAGAAACCTAGTTCCTTAATCCCGTCGGAAAGATAAGACGACTCAGATCAGAAGGTCATGAGGTATAAGGAGTAAAAAGAGCCTTACGTTCCAACCCACAATCAATCCCCTTACATAACTAAAGATTTTCTATACTCAACTTCGACCGGTATGGCTTGGTAATCCTACAGGCAGTCAGGCTCTGATACCAGCGCTGTCAGGACCCCGACTCAATGCCACATCGATCTAGCATGTAACACCTCATATCACTTTGCGGCCTCACGCACGGTATCCCCACGGGTGTCGCCTTACCTTTGCCCGGGACCGTTTGCGCATTTTGGCACACGTATATGATGGTGTCGCTAGCATCCATATGATAAAGAGCCTGGGCTGACATGGCTAGTCGTAAACCCAAAGTGGCACTGACTTACAGGGACAGGCATCCATGACCCAGCATCGAACGTGTCGGTCATCAACGAGTGAATCCAGGCTGTAGCACTGGGCTAACAGGACTCCGGTGAACCGGGCTGTAGCGGGCTAGCAGGACTCCGGTATTCATCGCGTGACATTTCCCCGAATGGACAGACACAGGATCAAATAAGGACACATGCCGGCCTGCCTAAGTGTTCCGGAGCAGTAGCAAGCTACCAGGGCTCAGTGGAAGCACTAGGAGACATTTCCCGGTAAGAGAGGCTACTAAGAATAAACAACTAGATAGTCAGATCCCACACATAGCAATACACATTACACGTACGCATAACATGCAAGTATGTGCTGTACAACATGGCATCACAGCATAACTCAACAATCATATAGATAAAGGCTCAAAAGAGCCATCATAGCATTTATTGCAAACAGGGGTCACAAAACCCATCATACAGAGCATACAAGCAACAAGCGGAAGCATTACATGTCTGGGTACAGACATCTACAAATGAAAAAGGCTGAAGAGCCTGACTATCTACAACATCCGATCAAGATCGTAGCTGAGGTACTAGCTACTAGTCGAAGTCCACGAGAACACTAGTAAGACCGAAGTCTCCGCTGCAAAAGCATAAATGAAGCAACATGAGTACAAAGGTACTCAGCAAGACTTACATCAGATCCTATCATACATGCATTTGTATCAAGAGGGTAATGTGGGGTTTAGTTGCAGCAAGCCAGCTTTGACTCTGTGGCTATCCTGTTCTACGACTACCAGAAACTCTTGAGGTGAGACAACGTACACGAGTCCACTAATCACCACACAATACACTACTATGGATTCATCCCCGTCTCCCTACGAGAAGGCCATCCATAGCACTCACACTTGTCTTGAGCATTTTAGGGTATCCACTTCAAGTTGTCTATGTACCATGTAAGCATCCAAGAAGTCCATAACCGCGGACCCGGCTATTCGAATAGATCATGTTAACCCTGCAGGGATGTACTTCTTCACACACACTCTCGCCACTTACCGCCATGTACACGTCATGTATCTTGGCAACCTTCAAGCGGAAGCCTGGCGAGGGTGTCGGCCACGACCTGACTAACCACACAAGACTCTAGTCCAGGTTTATCACCTATTCGGGTTCCATCCGCAAGGAGATCCGGCCGGGGTGTCGCTTACGGCCCCAAATGATGTGAGCAGGGTTCCCAAGCCCACCATCCGGGTGCCACTTGGTACACCGTGCCACGTGTGCCTAGTCTGTCCCAAGCCCACCCTGCCGGGTGCCACTTGGTAGAAAAATAGCACTACCTACAAACACCAGAAACTAGTTGCGACTCCTGGACAGAGACCAAGTTGGTTAATAAGTCGAGAGGGGCACTTAAGCATTCCAATGTGTGGTAGTATCGAGTCATTGGACAACATACATAGAACTCAGTGCTTAAGGACGGTTCCAGTGAGACAACCCACCATGTACTCCTACATGGCCTCCCACCGCTACCTTTACCAAATCGTGTTCACACACTTCACCCTCAGCATCAGAACATATCGTAACACTCCAATTCATTCCCAATGAACCAGACCTGACACAACTCTAAGCAATAGCAAGCATAGCATGGTAGGAACACAACAATGGCTTCAATCAACTCCTACACATGCTAGTGGGTTTCAACTATTTACTGTGGCAATGACAGGTCATGCAGAGGAATGGGTTCAACTACCGCAGCACGAAGTAGCAGATGAACCGTTGTTGTCCTAATGCAATAACTGAGAGCAGGAGAGAGAGAGTAGGGTTTTATCGAAATGAACAAGGGGGTTTGCTTGCCTGGTAAATCAACAAGGGAGGCACTGCTTCGTAGACAGATACTCTGGAACGTCTCCGGAGCAGGGCCTAACGAGAAGGAACGGTGCCAACAATCAAAACACAAGCATATGCAACACAATGATGCATGAACATGGCATGAAGATGTGATGCTGATTGAGCTAATGCAACTAGTAATCATTTGGTTTGAAGTCCATTTGAACCAAAGGTTCAAATGCATCTCCAAATTAAGCTCCTATATATGCCATAATGTGTTTTCTCATATTCAGCATGTATAAATTGGTTTGTCATGCATGAAACTAGTACAGATGGAAAGATTGCATTTTTCTGATAATTTTTCATATATAAATTATTTTAATCTGAGCTACGGTTGAATTGTTATGAATTTTTGAAGTTTAAATCAATTTCTGGAATTTCCTGATTAAATCTAAATCCAGAAATCATATATTGCGCCAGCATGACGTCATCACTACATCAGCGGGTCAACGCGGCTGTCCAGGGTCAAACCTGACGTGTGGGGTCCACACGTCAGTGACACTTGGGTTAAACAGGGGTTAATTTAATCCTAATTAAGAGTTAGTGGCGCTGGGGCCCACTGTCAGTGTTAGGGTTAATTAACAGAGGTTGATTAAATTTAAACTAATCCTAAACCCGAATTAGCAGGGACGGGCCCCACTTGTCATTGAGCCAGGGGAGGTCAAACCCCCTGGTCAACCGGGGCTAATACGCCGGCGTTTAGCCGCCGGCGGCAGCAAACGCGGCGGAGGGCGCGGGATTTCCACTCCGGCGCCCAATCGAGCAGCGGAAGGCACGCGCGGGAAGCTGGGGCTCGCGCGCACCCACTGGTGCCCTCTGTTTCACTGGAGATGGCCTAGATCGACAGCGGCGACCACTTGGGCGGCGGCCGGAGTTCGGGCGCGAGCAGGAACGGGCTGCGGGGCACGGGGAGGCCACCTGAGGGGCTCGGCGGCACCCTCGTGGCACCGGGAGCACGATGGGATGCTCGGTTTGGGCGGAGGCGGGCCGAGACGGCGACGGCGACATGGACGGCGGCGAGAGGCTTCGGCCGTGGTGGGGAACGGCGCTACGGCGCGGAAACAAGGGGGAGAAGAGAGGGGAACAGTGGCGGAGCTCACCGCGGTTGCAGCGGGCATCGAAGCGGGCTCGGGGACGCACTGGAGACGGTGAATCGACGGAGATGGTGGTCGGAGCCCGAGGAGGAAGACGATGGCGACGGCGGCTCCACAAGGCGTCCGGCGTCTTGTGGCTTGACGGAGAGCTTCAGGGCGAGGGGGCGGAGCTCCTGCGCGTGTCGGGGAGGCGAGGGGAGGCCGGTGGCCGCGGCAACGGCGAGCGGTGGCGTCGGTGGCGTTCGGTCGTGAGAGAGAGAGAAGGGGAAAGGCACGGAAGAGAGGGGGGTGAGGCCAGGGGATCGGGGCGGCACCGAGAAGAAGCAACGCGGCGTCGCGCTAGCAGGGCAGGCAGGCAGGCGAGCTGGTGGCGTGGCGCGGTGGCGCGTGCGCGCGCCGGGCACGCTCCCCTCCCTCTGTCGAGGACGAAGACGACAGAGGAGGAGGCGGGCTGGGCCGCCTGCTGGCTGGGCCGGCCTGCTGCGGCTGGGCTGCACAGGGGGGGAGCCCCAGGTAAGCTTTCCTGTTTTATTTCTTTTTTCTATTTTTTTCTGACATTTGTTTTGATTTAATAAAATACTAAATCAATTTATTACCTTATGCCAATTTTTGCAGGAGCTAGATATATTATTCCAGAGCTCCTTTATAAATAGCATAATTTTTGGACCATATTTCATATATATAACAATATATATCCAAAGCAAATAATTATCGGATTAATCCAAATGGCCAAAATTAAATATCCATGAGCTCCTAAAAGTATTGGTTTGATTTTTATCTCTGTCCAATATTTTCAGAGGGCAACATGAGCATTTTCTTGGACCCTTTTGGAGAAATTTTTATTTGGGTCATTTTCAAAAATGATTCTGAGGGTTCCACCAATCCTCATTTCAAAATTAAATGAGATTTAAACATGATGCACAATGACTAGCTAGTCTAGGTCATACCAGACTAGGGATGTGACAGTTTTGCCGACCATGGTTTATGAATTATTCGGCACATGTCATTTTGGCCGAGGAGAAGGCGCACTTGGATGAAGTTACGAACCTACCCTCGATGTACAACGGGCCAATTGATGCGTGTCCCACATAGGACGGTAATTTTGCGTCTCCCATTTATTTGTTAGGGCGAATTCCACCGAGCAGAGAGGATGTTTAACGGTTCGTTCAAATTTTGGGAGAACGAGCATCCACGTCTACCTTACCAAGTCGATTCGGATCAAATTTTGAAATATTAGCTTGCCACTTCTTTTTTAGGTGGAGAGATGATGCTCGGTAGTAATGTGTTTTTACATGCTCGTTGCTAGCGATTTACTATATGGCAAATAGTTGACCCACTCAAAAACGCGAATCAAACCCAAAATGAAATATCTCGATTCAATGAAATAGCTCGTTCAGTAGGTCAAAATAGTGTAAATCCAAAATTGAACACCTCAATCGAGTAGCACGTTGTACAGTATTATAGTACTCCATGAACATGTTGAAAGTCAAACTAATGAACTTGTTTGATATACGCATATATCCGTTCATGTGTGGATTGCAGACAACATGTTCTCCAATTTAAATATTTGAATGCAAGTTTATATCGAAACATGGTTTATATCAGTCTTTGATGCGTAAAACGCGACCTCCCCTCTCCCGGACTCATGTTCTCTCTCTCTTTCTCTCTCTCTCTCTATCGCCGACAATCTTCAATTCTGTCGCACGCATCTGACACAAAAACCTTGTTCGTCCCTCTCCCTTTCTCTCCATCTCTCTCTCTCTCTCTCTCTCTCTCTCTCTTTGTGTGTGTGTGTGGGGGGGGTCTTTCTAGTCCGCATGCATATATAGACCATCTATAGGTCTCTCTCGCACACTATGTATGATACTCTAGATAGTCCAAGCTAGATATCTTGGGTGCACTCATCGTACGCACACAAATTCCTTGGCTCTTTGCCTGTAACTCCCTCACGCACCACTATGTCATCTCGGAGCTCTTCCCCCCTCTCTAAAATTCTCCATCCACCTGGGTCACACATACACATGCATATCTCACTCGCACTCGATAGGCCCATCTAAAACTCTATCTCTCCCCTCGTTCTCTCTCCATCTCACATGTGCACACACACAATCTCATGCCCAGCTAGCCAAGTATGATGGTCTCTCACTCAATTGAAGGCACACGCAGTCCCCCCTATATGTATATGACTAGCTAATCTTAGTCTCCATCACAAACATGTGCATGGTCTATCTCTGTTTCTCTCGGGGCATCTTTTTATCGTACACGCACTCCCTCGATCTCCCACCCATATAGTCCCCTCACGATCTCGACGGGATCTCTCTATCACAAACACACCCTCTCTCCCTCCTCATGCGTCCATGCCATCCATGTGTCCCTCTCGACCTTTGTTCCTTGTTGGCCACACCTCTATTGGACATGTGCTACAGGGGTGTCTCTCTCCATTGCAAACAATCACACACTAGCTATCTTCGTGTATCTCCTCGCTTCGCTTTTCCATCTCGGAGTTCAGCCAGGCTAATTAAAGTGCAAGGGAACCCAGGCCAGGCGGGCTTTCTTTTTCACAGGGTAGCAACCAAACAAGCGTGCATGAAATCCAGCCACAACCCCAGGCCAAGCAAAAGATGCTCAGGACACAAGCCAAACTGGCCTTATATCTCCCTGGTTCACACATACACATGTCTCGCTCGCGCTATAAATATAGACCCATCCAACACTCTCCGCCCTTGTTCTCTCTCCATCTGACACGCACCCCCCTAAGTACTATAATCCCTCAACCCATCATAGGCGCAAGCACTCCCCCCCACCCTCCTAAGTATGATTATCTCTTACTAGCCAACAGGAACACACGTATTGTCTCCTTCCATCCATACGTCTATCTCGATATCTCTCGGGGCATCTTCTATCGTGCACACACATTGTCACTCGATCTCCCACCCATGTAGTCCCATCACGATCTCCAGGGGATCTCTCTATGAAAAACATACACTCTCTCCTCCCCATGTCTGCATTTTCTCTGTACGTCTCTCTCGACCTCTCTCCCTTGTTTGTCAGGCCCCTCTTGGCCACGTGCTAGCTTAGGGGTCTTGCTCTCTCGGTTCCAAACAATCACACACTATCTCCTCACCTTGCTTCCGTTGTCGAAGATGCATGTGTGATATGTTTGCATAAGACACACACGCTTTTTCTCTACTTTTATCGTGTGTTGTCCATGTCTCTTTCACACATGCGCACACACTTTTTTCACTCTCTCTCTCTCTTGGTAGGGACTCTGTCACATCCATAAGCATATGGATGTTTTGAAAAGTCAAACCTCAGAAACGTTTGACCAGGTATATTTGGAGAAAAACATTTACATCTGGAACGATCATTAGATTCATCAAAACATGTACTTACTTCATACTATCATTTATCTTTGATATTGTAGATATAAGTAATTTCTTTATAAACTTGGTCAAAGTTTCAAAAGTTCGACTTAAAAAAATGTTGGAACTACATTATCGAACGGAGGGAGTAGCTCTTTCTCTCTCTCTCTGCTATCTCTCACGGGCCTCCCCTCTCACTCGAACTCTCTCAACCGACGGATTATGCGCTCATTGTGTCAGCGTATAGCTCCGTATATTGTTTAGTTGACCGGTCAACCAATCCACATGCTGCCTTGTCAGCTCTTGTTCTGTATCTTCGTGTGCTGGCCCATGTGGCAGTGGGTGAAAATAAGTAAACTAGAGGCCCATCTGACACGCGGTGAAGTAAACAAAGTTGAAACAACTCGGGGTAGCACCCTGCACGCTAGTAAATTGAGGGCGCATTGAGGACAAACTTCTTGCGCGTGAAGGACGCACTCGCGCACAATTCACCACTGCGTGGCGGCATGCACAGAAGGACGCACTCGCGCACACCCAGCACACAACACACACCAGCACACGTGTACACATCTAGGAGTAGAAGGCCGTGGAAAAATCTGGCGTGATGGCCGCTGCCGGAGCCGTCCACCCCCAATCTTGGTGTTCTGTGCAATGCACGGGCATCTACGCATGGGAAATTATGTCGAACAGGGCTAGTTGTAAGAAGGCTAGCTCTACAGCCATGATGATAGTGACTGCAGACGGTGAGGCTCACTATGGTATGCCGAACACGGGGCCTATACTCAGGTGTCATCTCCGGCGCAGGGTCTTGTCACTTCACAGTGAGGAGCAGCACGTAATAATTTGACCAACGGGTAGTACAGTGCTAGTACTCCTACTACTACATTGGTAGTATTACTACTAGTACTAGTAGCACCACCGTCTGGATTTAGGAGTACAACCACGTCCACCGGCACTAAGGAACGTCTCCAGGTAGTATTGCTTGAGGCCGTCACGGTGAGGAGCCGCTTGGACGACAGCTTCGTCTCCTTGTTCGACGAGGTCCGTGTCAGTGTCCTCGACAAGTTCACCGTCGTCAAGAAGCTTGCGGACGACTTTGATGTAAGCCTCCAGCCGACGGGCCCAGGTTCTACGATGCCCGCCACCCTCAACGGCCTCTATGGTAACAACCTCTTCGACGCACTAGTGGCCCTGCGACTGCCCGCCGTCGCACCGGAGAATGTCCACCTCGAGGTCGCGCTCATCGTGCAGCACCTGGTGCAGCAAGACACCATCGACATAATCACCCACGTCTACGCGCAAATCATCCACAAGGACTACTACATGCCAGAGGAGGACGATAGGACACTGGCCTTCTTGGAGCGCAGGGCAACCTTGGACGGCACTGTTCAGAAGCACGTTGAGCTTGCCTCCAACGCCACTACTCCTCACACGTCGGTTGGTGACCCGGCGCACTAGCGCGTGAGGATGTCGTTGAACGTTGATGGATCCGTATGTATTTTTATCTTTCCGTCAAATCCATGTAGTAGTATATGATACTATAGTAATTATCTTACCTGTCGCATCAACTTCATAATTTTCGTACGTACTCCATGCATGAACGGCGCCAGAACCAAACTTCTCATTACTCAAGGAAAAATCGTTATTTTCTATCTATCGGTCGCGCCATGGAGCAGAACCAAATTTTACAAGTTACGAGTTCAAAAGGAAAAGCCTGTCGTGTTCGCGTCGCACCCCCACACGGTTGGTCCGGCACGCCGCTCAAGCAGGAATGCGTGCGGTGTTGCATTTTCACTTACAAGTCGGACCACAGTTGAGCAAACCGACTATCGGCAAACCCCCACCCCGCCCACCACATGATGGCTGAGAAAACAGGAGGGAGAAGAGATGGTTGTAGCACGGACTCCAAGAAAATTGGTGTCGGATGGGACTCGTGTGGGTGGCGTGTGTCATACTGCTAGACGTGAATGCTACTGAGTTATGGCCCATGCCACCCCACTATATCGAGGTACGTAGAACAAATTTCCTGCAGTCCGTGCTCAGCCCTCCTCTACCTCTCTTCTCAGCCAGCCAGTGGAAGCGCGGAGTCCATCGTCTGTTTGCTGACATGCGGCCCCGCATGTCTGTGAAAACGCAAGAGGACCCACTGAACATGCACATATTTCACCTCGATGTGCTGGTGATGAAAAAGAAATCCAATAAAGATCTTCGGTGGCCGCTTTGGAGTTACTCAAGGGTAGTAAGATTCTATTTACAATTTAACCCAAGATGCACATCTCGTGGCTTCAACTACCACTCTATTTTCTTTCATGACACAACCTGGATGCTGGATGTCCCACGTGTCGGCAAAAGGAGGAAGATCCCGACCAAATCTTCGGTTTTGCTATCGGATGAGATTAGTGCACTTGTTGATACTCCTACTAGAATATAGGCTAGACATGAGACTAGATGCGAGGAAGCAACATCTACTTCTTTACACTCGAAGAAGAAAGAAGCACGCAAGATCGAGCCTCCGTGTCAGGACCCCGATTCCAAGTCACATCGATCTAGCCGGTAACACCTCATATCACTTTGCGGCCTCATGCACGGTATTCCCATGGGTGTCGCCTTACCATGGCCCGGGACCGTTTGCGCCTTTTGGCTCACATATATGATAGTGTCGCTAGCATCCATATGACAGAGAACCCGGGCCGACATGGCTAGTCGTGAACCCAAAGCGGCACTAACCTATGGGGACAGGCATACATGAATCACATCGAGCATGTCGGTCAGCAGCGTGTGAATCCGGGCTGTAGCACTGGGCGAACAGGACTCCGGGAACCCGGGCTGTAGCAGGCTAGGAAGGACTCCGGATGTCACCGCATGACACTTCCCCGAAGGGACAGACACAGGAACGAAGTGAAACACATGCCGGCCAGTCAAGTGTCCTGAGCAGTAGTGCTGGGCTAACAGGACTCCGGTGAACCGGGCTGTAGCGGACTACTATGGCTCATGGAAGCACTAGACTACATTTCCCCATAAGAGAGGCTGCCAAGGATAAACAACTAGATTGTCGGATCCCACACATACCAAGCATTACAATCATACACACAATATGCTCGATATGTGTAAATACAACATGGCATCACAACATAACTCTATAACTCAAGTATTTATTCATTAGGCTCCGAGGAGCGAGATATTACAAACATGGGTCTCATGACCCAACAATTATAGAATACAAATCAAAGCACATGCGGAAGCTTAACATGTCTGAGTACAGACATCTACAAATGAAAAAGGCTAAGAAGCCTGACTATCTACCAGATCCTGCCAAGGGCACAAGATCGTAGTTGTGGTATCAAGCTAAACGTCGAAGTCAACACGGAACTACTAGCGAGACTGACGTCTCTCTGCAAAACATAAAATAGGAAAACGTGAGTACAAATGTACCCAGAAAGACTTACATCAGAATTATCCACATATGTATCGGTATCAATAAAGGGGGTGGTGGAGTTTAACTACAGCAAGCCAGCTTTGACTCAGTGGCTAACCTGAATTACGACTGCAAGCAACTCTTTTGAGGTGGCGCACACGAGTCCACATATTCACCATTCAATACACCACTATGGATCCGCTCCCGTCTCCCTACGAGAAGGCCATCCATAGCACTCACACTTATCTTGCGAGTTTTAGAGTATCCACTTTCACTTGTCTATGAACTGTTATCGGCAACCCAGAAGTCCATTACCGCGGACACGACTATTCGAATAGACGATGTTAACCCTGCAGGGGTGTACTTCTTCACACACGCTCTCACCACTTACCACCGTTTACATGACATGTACACGGGAACCATCAAGCGAAAGCCCAATGAGGGTGTCGGCCACGGCCTACCTAAACACTCAAGTCTCTAGTCCAGGTTTATCGCCTATCCAGGTTCCATCCACAGGGAGTTCAGCCAAGGTTTCCACATACGGCCCCGGACGATGTGTACAGGGTTCCGAGACACCAAACGGGCGCCCGGCATGCCCGGCCATGGTGTATCTACCGCATCATAGCCCACCCCTAGGGTCAGCGCTACGCACAACCACCAACACGTATCCTATAAACAGCATAAACTAGTTGCAACTCTTGGACAGAGGATAAGGGTGATCAAGAAGCTGAGAGGGTCCATTGGTTTCGGGCCCAATGCATGGTAGTAACTGTTTCATGGATCGCAAACACAGAACTCAGTTCCTGAGGACGGCTTCAATGAGACAACCCACCATGTACTCCTACATGGCCTCTCACCACTACCTTTACCAAATCGTGTTCACACACTTAGCTCTCAACAGTAGGGCATGTTTACACACCTCCGATTCATCCCCGATGAATCAGACCTGACTCAACTCTAAGCAGTAGCAGGCATGACAAACAAACATGAATGAGTAGGCACATCAGGGCTCAAACAACTCCTACTCATGCTAGTGGGTTTCATCTATTTACTGTGGCAATGACATGTCATGCATAGGAAAAGGGTTCAACTACCGCAGCATGTAACAATTGAATCGTTGTTGACCTAATGCAGTAAAAGAGAGCAGGAGCGAGAGAGTGGGATTGTATCTGAATGGACAAGGGGGTTTTGCTTGCCTGGCACTTCTGAAGATAGTATAGCTCTTCATCGGTGTCATCGAACTCATCGTCGAAACCACGTCTATCGAGAGGGGACAAATACCGGCAACAGAGAAAGAAACACAATCAATGCAATGCACAATATGATGCATGATCATGACATGGTAAAATGAGTGTGTTGGGCTAATGTAACTACAACCAGATGGGTTTGAGCTACTTTGAACCAAAGATTCAAAGTTCCAACTCATTTGTGATCTTAAATAGTGCTTATCATGTTTTTGCACTAAACAACAAGTTAACTTGATTAAACATGCATGAAACCAGTACAAATGGATAGATTGGATTTTTCTGATCATTTTTCATATATAAATCTTTGCATTGGGAGCTACAGATTAATTTCTATGAAATTTTGAAGTTTGCAACATTTTATGGAATTTCCTATATAAAAAAATCCAGAAAATACTTATTGCGTCAGCATAGCGTCACTGTGACGTCACCAGGTCAACGGGGGCAGTCCGGGTCAAACCTGACTTGTGGGTCCCGCGTGTCAGTGTCCTCACTAACTTAACAGAGTTTGTTAGTGTTAGATTAAGCACTAATCTAGGTTAATTAGCACTAAACTAAACCTAACTGAAAATTAACAGGGCGGGCCCATGCGTCAGTGACCCTAGGGGGGTCAAACACGGGTCAAACACGGGTCAACTCGCCGGAGTTGACCCGCGGCTCGTCGCCGGCGGAGCCAGAGACGACGGAGGGCGTAGGGCTTGCTCCTCCGGCGACCAAACGAGTGGCGGAGGGGCTCTGCGTGGACCTGGTGCTCATCCGCATGCAACAAAGCAAGCATCAATGGCTCGGGTGGTCTACAGCGCTGACGGCATCGAGCTTTGCGGCGGCCGGAGCTCGGGCAACGGCGGAGATGGCGCTACAAGCGACCGTGGGACAAGCCAAGGGCACCAGTGGGTTGCCCTCGCTCGCCCGCATCCAGAGGAGTAGGTGGGTGGTTGTGGGGGCACCGGAGCTCGCCGGAACGGAGCTCGCGGCGGTGGCCGGAGTTCGGGCGCCGATTAAAATGACGACATCTTGCAAGGGAGGGTCAACGGGTAGCACCTAAGGTTTATACGGGCTCTCACAAAGCTAACAGGCATAAGAACGGGACCGATTGGCCACCGGAGCCTCGTCGGCGACGAGCTCGTTCGGCGGCGTGCTTCGGTCATCAAGGGGGCAACGACTACAGTGATCAAACAGAGCGGGGGAGAGGGGGAAACGGTGGCGGAGCTCACAGCGATCACGAAGAGGGGCTCGGCTTGCTCGGGGACGGCTTGGCGACGACGAATCCGTGGATGGAGTACGGTGGCCGTGCTCGGGGAAGACGACTCGTGGCGGCGATGTGGGGCTCCCGCGGTGGTGTAGCTCGGGGTGGAAGAAAGAGGGGGTCGAGGCGGATGCTCTGGGCTGGTCAGAGAAGCAAGGGAGAGGCGATGGCCGTGGTGGTGCACGTCGGCGGCGATGAGCTCCGCTCGGGCGCGAGAAAGAGAGAGAGAGCAGAGAGGGGAGTGAGTGAGGGAGTCCTGGATTAGGGGGTGTCCGGATGGCCGGACTATACCTTCAGCCGGACTCCTGGACTATGAAGATACAAGATTGAAGACTCCGTCCCGTGTCCGGAAGGGACTTTCCTTGGCGTGGAAGGCAAGCTTGGCGATATTGATATGTAGATCTCCTACCATTGTAACCGACTCTATGTAACCCTAACCCTATCCGGTGTCTATATAAACCGGAGGGTTTTAGTCCGTAGGACAACGTACACATCAACAATCATACCATAGGCTAGCTTCTAGGGTTTAGCCTCTTCGATCTCGTGGTAGATCTACTCTTATACTACCCATATCATCAATATTAATCAAGAAGGACGTAGGGTTTTACCTCCATCGAGAGGGCTCGAACCTAGGTAAAACTTCGTGTCCCTTGCCTCCTGTTACCATCCGGCCTAGACGCACAGTTCGGGACCCCCTACCCAAGATCCGCCGGTTTTGACACCGACGTTGGTGCTTTCATTGAGAGTTCCTCTGTGTCGTCGCCGTCAGGGTCGATGGCTCCTATGATCACCAATAACGATGCAGTCCTGGGTGAGACCTTCCTCTGCGGACAGATCTTCGTCTTCGGCGGCTTCGGACTGCGGGCCAATTCACTTGGCCATCTGGAGCAGATCGAAAGCTACGCCCCTGGCCGTCATGTCAGATTTGGAAGTTTAAACTACACAGCTGACATCCGCGGGGACTTGATCTTCGACGGATTCGAGCCACTGCCGAGCGCGCCGCACTGTCCCAACGAGCATGATCTAGCTCTGCCACCGAACAGTGCCCTGGAGGCCGCACCCGCATCGGCTTTGACCCTTAATTCGGAGCCAACCGCGCCGATCGAGGATGGGCGGTTGGATGCCACCTCAGGGGCTGCGATCCCAATGGCGATTGAGCCGAACACCAGCCCCGTACTCCGCGAGACTCGTGACTCCAAGGAGCCGGACACCTCTCCGGACTTTGAACCCTCCGCGCCCCTGCCGATCGAATCTGATTGGGTGCCGATCATGGAGTTTACTGCCGAAAACACCAAGAGCCATTAGATTTCACCAAAGCAGGCGAAAATCAAACAGGCCGTCGTAGCAATCGAGCCGAAAGCGGCAGATCTGGAGCTCGCAGCTGAGCCCAGCTCTGGGTATCGACACCGCGGGGACGAGCGAGCGGGAGATATTAGATCTAGGGTTTTGGGGAGCTCGAGACGGGGGCGGTCGCGCACTTGGCACTTCTAGGAGCCGTGATGTAGAACCACTACTGTTGCCACAATTCAGACACCTCTGGGATGGAACCTTTGGGCCACGGAGCTCCCGTCATCTTGCATATTGAGGCACCTCCACACGCTGCATGTTGCCCCTCGACCATCTTCGGCTTCACTTCAAAGGTCTTGAGCCATAGGCCAAAGTGAGGGGTAACCCGGAGGAAGGCCTCGCACACGACAATAATTGTCGTGATATGAAGAAAGGAGTCCGTAGCTAGATCATGAAAATCTAGCCCGTAGTAAAACATCAAACCCCTGACGAAAGGATCCAGGTTAAGGCCTAGACCTCGGAGGAAGTGGGAAACGAACACGACACTCTCGTTGGGTTCGGGGGTGGGGACGGCCTGCCCTCGGGGAGGCAGCCGATGCAAAATCTCGGTGGTCAGATATCTGGCCTCCCTCAACTTCTTGATGTCTTCTTCCGTGATGGAGGAAGGCATCCATCGGCCTTGAAGGCTAGATCCGGACATGACTAGAGGTTCGGAGCACCTGACCTGAACTTCGGGCATTTGAGCTTGAGGTGGGGGAAGGATTCGATTGAGCACGGGAGCAAAAAATAAAAGCCTTGTCCCCTTTATAAAGAGGGTGAATATCAAGCGTCCTCTCCATGTCCGTTTGGGCTTGCCTATAATCTAGGAGTCCTAGAAGCGGTTGGTTTTCCCACGCCCGTATTAATGAGAATCTCGAGATAAGGGGACACGATCTCTGCTTTAACAAGACGTGCCAAGGAAACCGCCTCGCATAACGCGCTGAGGTGGGATAATGAAACGACTCGGATAAAGGCTTGGCCGTGGTGTGTCATGCTACGGAATACGTCAGCGGATTAGATTGGTGTAAATATTATTCTCTCTATGGCAATATGTGGAAACTTATTTTGCAGAGCCGGACACTATCTTTGTGTTCAAAATCTTCTACGAAGTACTTGGAGGAGGAACCCGCCTTGCAATGCCGAAGACAATCTGCGCGCCGGACTCGTCGTCATTGAAGCCTGGTTTAGGGGCTACTGAGGGAGTCCTGGATTAGGGGGTGTCCGGATGGCCGGACTATACCTTCCGCCGGACTCCTGGACTATTAAGATACAAGATTGAAGACTCCGTCCCGTGTCCGGAAGGGACTTTCCTTGGCGTGGAAGGCAAGCTTGGCGATACGGATATGTAGATCTCCTACCATTGTAACCGACTCTATGTAACCCTAACCCTATCCGGTGTCTATATAAACCAGAGGGTTTTAGTCCGTAGGACAACGTACACATCAACAATCATACCATAGGCTAGCTTCTAGGGTTTAGCCTCTTTGATCTCGTGGTAGATCTACTCTTGTACTACCCATATCATCAATATTAATCAAGCAAGACGTAGGGTTTTACCTCCATCGAGAGGGCCCGAACCTGGGTAAAACTTCGTGTCCTTTGCCTCCTGTTACCATCCGGCCTAGACGCACAGTTCGGGACCCCCTACCCGAGATCCGCCAGTTTTGACACCGACAGTGAGGTCCAGGGAGAGGAGGGGAAGCGAGAGGGAGCACTGGGCGTCTCCGTTGCACATCCAGAAGAGCCGGGGCGCCAAGGTGGAAGTAGGAGCTGGCACGCGCGCGGCGACCACGCGCCCTGCCTACTGGCGTGAGGAGGAAGACGACAGAGGGGGTTGCGGTGCTGGGCTAGGCTGCACAGTTGGGCCGCCAGGTGGGTAGGTGAGCTCTTCTCTCTCTCTCTTTTCTAATTCTTTCTGTTTTCTATTTTCTGTAATTTGTTTTGATTTAGTTTTAGATACTAAATCATTTTTGTTGCTTCTGATAATTCTTGTAGGGACTAGTTGGATTAATCCAAAGCCCTTCACCAAAGATCAGAATTATTGGACATATAATAATTAATTAATATATATATATCCAATGCAAATAGTTATTGATTTAATTCAAAGGCCCAAAATAAATATCTCTGAGATTCCAAAAATATTGTTTTAAGTTTTACCTCTTGCCAATATTTTCAGAGACTAAGAGGAACATTTTCTTGGACTTCTTTGAAAAGATTTTAATGTTGATTATTTTTGAAGTGATTTATGAGGGTTTCAACTAACCTCAATTCAACTTTCAGAATTTAGACATGATGCATGATGCTCACTCAGGTAATTAGCTACAAGCAAAATCTAGGGCTGTGACACTCCGCAGATCAACAATGAATGCATCAAGAAGGCACTAATCCAACTTACAAGAGTAGTAAAATGTATTCTTGTGGTTCTTGTTTTCTTTGGTCTTGCTTTTCTAGTCAAAACTATCGTTGGAGTCCGTGCAAAACGGAGGTGCGTTTGGGGTCGTGCATTGGAGTTGGCCTTATAAGTGGGACCGTAGTTAGGGAAACCGACTATCAGCAAACCCCTACCTCGCCCGCCGCGCGATGGCTGAAGTTAGAGAAACGACGAGGTTGAAGAGATTGCTCTAGCACGGACTCCAAGAAATAATATGGTGTCAGATGGATGTCGTGGTGGTGGCGTGTGTCGTACTCCTGGACGTGAATGCTTGTTCTGGCCCATGCCACCTTACTAGTCCCTACTACTTACTCCTACTATATAGTACTAGTATCGAGGATTCGAGGTGCTGGTTACGTACAGCGAACACATTAACATATGACTACAGTAAAAACACCCGCCCGACGCGCGAAGCATCTGAAGCTAGTACAAATAGTGTACTACTATTGTTGATTGGCCTCATCCGATAACCGGTTGCAATGCACGTACAATTATGTATTCGGAAAATATTTTTTTGCCTCATCGCACCACTCACTCAGAGAAGCGACTCGAAAGCCATTCATAAATTTAGTAAGTTTATCACACGCATATCATTTTATTACATACAACAGGTCATCAACCCACATCGACAACGAGGATACATTATAAATACTAAAGTTTTCACCACACAACAAATAACAAGCAATGAAATGAACTTCAACTCAACCATTCCTCGGCGTTGGAAACGCTTGCTTTGAACCACAAGTGATTCTCTGGGACGGGCCATCGATTGTCGATCTGGAAACCAACGCAGGACTGATCATCCAGGCTGAAGCGGCCTACTATATCCCTACCAGGGTAGGGAACCACACAATTGTCCGAGGTATAGACACAGTTGCTTCTCATAAATGTGTCAACAGCAGTTGGATCGCGTTTCACCATCATGAGATAGTTTTGTCCAAGGAAGAGCAAGTTTTCTTCAAGACTATCAATTCTGTACCAGGGAGTAGGAGTTGGCGCTAGCACACTAGTATCCATCCCGAATACCATGCAACGGGTGTTGGAATAGGTTCGGAGAGTGCGACCATGGGAGACACCTGCTTCCTTACCAGTAACATCATCAGTGGGTTGTATACACACAAGAAGAGGTAATCCATCAGAATTAGCTGCCAGGCGCCACAGAGTATATGGGCGCTGCTCGTCCTCATGCTCGTGATCATCACCATCGTCATCTCCCCCTTGGTTATAAAATTTCTCAAGTATAGGTGGTGGGATGTTCACAGGACCTTGGAAACACAAGAAGAAGGTTAATTAGTAAAGGGAAACTTGCTAACCTGCATGCATGTGGATGAAACAATTATAATTACGGTGGAAGACAAGTGTACCAAAACTACTAGGATGCCATGCAAAAACAGTGCCACGAGTGGTGGCAGCAAACACAAGGCGCTCGTATTGAATTGCATCACAGTACTCATCTATGTACAAAAACTGATTTTTGAGCAATATCCATCGAGTGAAACCATCAAGGAAGGCAACAAGCTTGTCGAAGATAGCAACAAGATCATAGTCGCTGTAATTCCAAGAGCGGTTGGGAACTCGACAAATTGCTATCTTCCGTAGAATACAGTCACCATGATCGTATTTGAACGTGCGTACATTACCGGTGTGCTCAACCTCTGGGCAGCGTGCTGAGATTTTTGGAAGTGGAACCCGGTGACGAGTGTACACATTCACAAGTTCCCACTCGCAGTTGCAATGTAAACAACCCAATCTCCATTTGTGCCCGCCCAAGCCTTGCCCTCAAGCGATGGCATCTTAACATCATATGTATCATTATCAAGCGGCATCAACTTGCACAGGGCGAGGCCTCCATCGTGCCGGCGCCAGTCATCATCAGGGTCACGGCAAAGAAGATAGGGGAGATCAAACCGCTCCTTGACTCTTGGGTTCTTTGTAATGATGTTATTAGTTGAGTTGAGAATGGGCTTGAACGAACCTGCCATGCAAGCCGAGGTGATGACGTCGCACCGATCAATGAGTTCCTCCACCACGTCATCTTTCAGATCGGGGCAAGAATAACGGGGTCGTTTCCGGCCTATTCCCTCCATGGAGAAGACGATCGAACAATGGCAGAAGAAAGGGTGAAGGGCTGAAGGAAAATGGAGGAGGGAGAGGAAGAGCGTGCGACCGCAGTTGCACATCAAGAGGGAAAGGCGAAGAGTCAGTGGACGGTTGCGAGTTTGCCATGGTTCACGAAGAGGCGCCCCGGCCTACACGTCCGTTCGGAAATACTCCTACTACTCGCCATCGTCTCACTGATATGTTGGAACGGGAGCACATGTCAATGAAACATGGTGTGTAATTTCTCGTGCAAAATGCGATCTGGCCGCGTTGGCCCGAGGTGCCGCATTAGTTATCGACCTTTATTTTTTTTAATGGTGTACCGATCAGTTTTGAAGCACGACTAACTGGTACTGTATGCAGAGAAAATATAAACTACTCTACCACTACTCCACCTCCAGTACTAGTAGTATAAAATGATATATAGGCTGGAGCTTGAGCGCTTTCTTGCTAAGGGCTGCCCACTTGCTTCTCACACTACCACCCTCTCTCCAGATCTAAAAAAGACGGCCCCTCTCTCCCTCCTCACCAGTGGTCACAGATCCGCCGGGGAAGAAAAGGACGTGCAGCGTTGACGCACTCATCGTCGGCGAGCGAGGTCATGCACTGACGACAAGGTCGTCCTCTCAGAGCTAGCGCCGGCGCGGGATGGCCTCCGTCCCCAAGCTCGCTGCCGTAGTGTGTGCGGAGGACGACGACCACGAGCGAAGCCACTTCCCGCTGACCCTCAGGTATGCTACCTCTTTTCGAACCATAACCTTGTTCTATTGCCCCATCTCCCACGTCGTTGCATGTGGATCTTTTTCCACTCCACCATCTTCCCAATTTGCTATCCCCTGCTCTCCTGGCCACGTAGACGAAAACCATAATTTGCACTATTAAAGGAAACCCTACTTCATGCAGACTAATCCATGTCTGGGTTGAATAAGGAAAGGAAGGGAGACTGTACTGTCCAAGAGAGTAGGCATCGAACCCGCATCTAGGATGAAAAGGGGAAAATCAGTAGCTAAGGAACAAGTCTCGTATCTCTTGGTTGAAGAAGGGTAGAAAGGCATGACAACGCAATAGAGAATGACCAGGTCAATCGGTTTGTTGTCCTCGCATAGGAAAAAGGTGGCTAAAGAGAGCAAAAATGGGACGTATTCCACATATGCTGCCTGGATATTTGTTGCTCGGGGCAACCATACCTCCCTCACCACTCTGCGTCCATGGAGGTACATCGTACTGGTGCGCCCACTGTCCGAATGGGTCTCCCATGCTCTTATTGCCACTTTTTTTGCTATTAGTATAACGCCAGCAGTCAAGTCAAGCAATGCTACTGCTAAAGTGATGCCACATTTAACTAATGCCGCTCTCAGTCTAGTGCCACCGATATATTTAAGCAACGCCAACAGTCTAAGGCATTCTAATGCTGTTGAGCAGCCAGTACAACGATGAAACTTGTTACTACCTTCAGATTTTTGCACTGTTAATGCTTATAGATTACATACCTCGCTTTCATGAGATAAGTTAATTTTTTGTACAGTGTCACCAAAATGCCAAGGCGCTGATGTCATTTTATTTTGGTTAAACTGCACCGACAATTATGAAGACAAGAGGAAAGGTCTAGAGTGGGCACCTCCTCCTCCGGCTGTTTTCTTGATTCGTTCGATCAAGTTTTTATGTTTGATCGATTATCAAGATTGGGATAGCAATTTTTAAGGTCCCCCCGAGTTTGAAATGATATTTACCTTGGAGATACATGGTTTGCAATTTTTTTATGCTGTCATAAGTTAATAATGCTAGTTACCTTCAGACTTTTGTATTTGGTTTAATGCTCATGCAGAGCTAGTATACCAATGCTGAAACTTGTTACCTTTACATTTTGTATTGTTAATTCTTATAGAAACCTTCCAGTGCTAGAGTTTATTGAAATCTGTTCAGTAAAACCATTGTACTATACCCTGTAATAAACTAACTACTCTACTATTGCACTAGCCACTGGATTAGTGTATATTTGTAGTATTCGAGTGGTGTTGCATTAGCGTATGGACATAAATAAAGTGTGGCAAGCTTTCCCAGATATGTGCTCAAGAAAACTACTACCTGTTTTTCTAAATACTAGACGTTTGGGTACTTTAAATTGAACCGCGAAAACGTCTTATATTAAGGAACAAAGGGTGTAGAGTTCACTCAAATTATCTCGGTAAAGCTAGTCACACCTTTGTTAAATTTAATGTTCATTATGTTATCGGAGGAGGTCTGTATGTTTGTCTCTAATGCCTGTCGACTACATACCTGACATCATGATGTAATGTTAAGTCATTTCCTTTTGTATAGTGTCACTGAATTTTCAAGGCGGTGATGACATTTTATTTTAGTAGAACTGCACAAAATTTGCTTAAAAGAAGAGGAAAGGTCAGGAATGGCTCAGTTCTTCAGAAAAAACCATGTATGCCTTCCTGACATCGGCCGCTGTTGCTTTATTTATTCCTTCAAACAGGTGGTTAGAAACACTCTTGCTACCTTTTCCCATTATGAAATTGGAATGCTTATATTTGTGAGTCTATGCTTCAACTAGTGCCACTTTTAGAGTAATCACACTTTCAATATCTATGCAAATAGGGATGCTCGATTTTAGTGGAACTGCACAAAAAGTCCAACTGGTTCAAAATTAGGAGCATGTTTTTTTCCAAACCTTTATATCCAATTGGTGGCACTATGAGCTATTCATTACGAAGGTACATGGTTTTCTACCATCTTGCTACTCTTTTTGTACTATCATTAGATAGTAATACTAGTGGTTTGCATGTGAATTTAGTGGCAGGGTAGACCTACATTTAAGGTGCGGGACAGGATTCAATGATTGGATGCTCAATTTCGGTTGTATTGATTTCACCTCTTCCATCACTGCGAACATGGATATCCTTGGTCTGATGAAGAATAGGCGCTATATTTCTGCTCTGAACCAGCAAATCAATTCAGTATGAAATTGTCCAGGGCGAAACATAACTGTATCAGATTGTCTAGTGCAGAACATGACAGATGCTAAGCGGAAGAGACATGTTTAAACCGAAAATACAAGGTGTGGTATATGTTTACTAGCTGCTTGATATTTGTGCAGACAGAGATGTCTGCCCATTGCTATTTGGCAAACAAACAAAGTGTCCGCAATTTTGGTTGAACTGCGCAAGAGAATAGTATAGTCACTACGTGCAGTGCCATTTGAAAATAGACACGGAAAGATTGGATAGTCACTTCATGGACTGCAGAAAAGTAGTACTGTACTATTTATTGGCCAACACTAGGTGCTTCATTGCTTTGGTCTGATTATACAATGGGCATCATTTTGCCTAAGTTAAAGTTTGTATTCCGAAAATAGTCTCGCGGTGTGATCGAGAGAAGACCAAATCATATTGCAGTGGATGTTCCTCCATCATGTGTGGTTCATTCTCATGGTTCCAGCTGTTGGTGAAACCACTAACGTTTGCAAGAGTAATTGTAGACTTCACAAACAAATTTGTCTTTCCGTCTGTACTGAATGTTGGCCAAGAGAAGCATCCATGTTAGTAGGAAGAACATACGTTTTTTCTAGATCTCTGCTTTTGGAGCTACATATTTGTATATGATCTGTTATTGTATATCTTAATATTTTTGTTGTTGATTTGTTATTGTATATCTTAATATTTTTGTATATAAACTTGGTCAAAGTTTGCAAAGCTTGACTTTGACCAAAGCTAATATGCGAACTAAATAAAAACGGAAGGAGTACCTCCTTTCCGGTTTGCAGGCTTAATTCAAACCTCTCACCAACCAAGGTACTCCCTCCGTCCGGGATTTATTAGTCCCATGAGCAAAGCAGCAATACCAAGGCATGGCAATAATTAATGGCATGCAGAAGTTTAAGCCTAATTAATTCCAGTGGTTTAAGTGGCTGCATGCGTGCCCTCGGCTGCGACTCGTTGTAAATCCGTGGAATCATTATTGACAAGGAGGGAGATGATTCGAGTGCACTCGTTTGACCGCCATGCCGGCGTGCGACCCAGACGGGACGGGATGGTGCAGTCATAATTTCAGTTTCTCTAGTTTTCCAAGGTAAGCTAGCGTGCTAGGCCATTATGCATTGAATTCCGATGACCGTCGCGCTACCTTCCACATATAAGTACTGTTTCCCGGCCTTCTCAGGTGCCATCGTGACCCAACTCGCCAGATCCTCATAAGCCCCGACCGGCCCGACGTCACTCGCCACGTCTGCCATGCCCCCGCCCATCCGCGGTAGGCGACGCCGGAGGCGGTCACCGCCGGAACTAGTGTTCGGGTTTTCACCGGAAGGCAGACGGAGGGAGGAGGCATTCTATCTGTCTTTAGATGGCAATGCGGAGATCGAGGAGTTGTTGGAGCTCGGCCGCATGGCGGAGGAGCAGGAGTTGTTGGAGCGCGACCACCTGGCGGAGGAGCAGCGTATCGCTGATTTGCGCCGCCAGCGGGACATGGAGCAGCAGTGCACCGACACTCTGAGTCGCGAGCAGAGCACCCGCAATTGGGCCGACTACGTGGAGGCTGGCGCCCGGCAAATAGCCCTGGAGGCTGTCAGGCACACACGCATTCGCGACGCCGATTTTTACTACCAGCTCGTCAAGTGGGTTTCCCGCTTGGAAGCCGAAGCTTCGGTGGACCACGCCGGCATGGAAAGGGCCAACGTGCGCGGGCAATGCGCCCTATCGCACCTCTGGAAAGTCTGAGGCGAGGCGGAGGACGCCGGTGCCGGTGTTTAGCATGGACAGCAGATGGCGGCCAGCATCGTCTAGTTAGCTAAGAGTAAGTTAGTACTTGTACGCTACTAGAGTGTTAGTGGGAGTAGATAGTTAACTTGGCTATGATGGTTGTCAACGTGGAAGTTCAGTACTCTATATGTGGATCAGACCTGTTACTTTGGTCTGAATGTTGAACTTTCCGTTTGAACGTATGGAATGGGCTGTTATTTTTTAAATGGGTTGTATTTGTCCTCCACGGTTTAGAGGCTGACTTGTGGGCCTAGCAAGTTGACGCGTACACAATCAGGAGATGATTGTACATGGAGAGGATGACAGCAGGGACCCGCCAAGGTCATGGCAGTACGCAAGCAAGTGCCTCCTTATTTCAAGCCAATAAAACAATGGATCCTCTAGTGGATTTCTGACATCTGGGTCCCATGCCATTGTCAACGTAGTCAATAAACGAGAGAATTGCACAACGAGCGGCTGGCACCAGGGTCCCAGCAGCTCGCCCAATTATTTTTGTTTTGGGTTAATTTGATAAATGCCACTCCAAATCTGGTGTATCCGAGAAATGCCACTCCAAATCTAGTGGCATTTTACGAAGTCTGGAGTGGCGTTTTCCAAAGTTTGCAAATTGCAGTGGCGTTTTTCAAAGTATGCAAAAATTGCAGTGGCATTTTTCAAAGTTTAGAAATTGCAGTGGCAATTTTATGAATCGCCATAATTGGAGTGGCATTTATCTAATTTGTTTTTGAGACGGAAGCAGGGTGTCAACTGGGCCGTGCGGGACACTCTGGCCTGTCTAGACAACCTTTTCTTTTACGTTTACCACAGACCAGCCCAGTAGATTTTTTTCTTTCTGAAAATGGCTAGCCTAGTTCTTTTGTGATTTTTCAAGTAAGTCGCTTTATCAGGCCTGTTGTGCTGCAAATCTTTCAAGACGAGGAGAGCTTCATTCGGCTGGCCGAGAAAATGGCCTATCACTAATGAGAAATGGGATGTACATTTTTAAAACACATCAAACCGGCAATTATTTTAAAATATCTTTTTTCATTTTGAGATTTTAAATTGCATTGATTTTTATGCGTGGACAATTCATTGGATTTTATATTGATATACATTTATTTTTAAAATCAGTCTGAATGTGACTCGAAATTTTGGGATTAAAAATAGTTCAGACCGCACCGACATATGCAAAATTTCGTATAATTTTTTAACCGTGGCCACAATATGGGATGTAATGCTAACATAAAGAATATGGGCTCCAAAAAACCCGTAAGAATTAGCAAATGGGCTGTAAATTATTTGAAATAATGGCAGATGAGCTGTATGCTGTTTTGCATAGATTTGAGGCTTTCGACAGATGGCATGTATACTGTTGGATGTCCATCCAACGGCCGTCGTGCTTCTTCAATCTCTGCTCTTCCTGCTCCAGCCGCTCAAACAAGCGCCAGCGGAACTGCCTGCTCCCTCCTCCCTGCGGCCGGCTGTGCTCCCGCGCAGGCCTCACCGCCCCACTGTACTCCCATCGTTGGCCTAGCCATCCCTCTACTCACCCACACCTGCTGTTATTCTCCGGCGATGGCAGACGGACCAGTAAACCCTCTTACAGTCGTACTCCCCTCCGCGTGGGAAACAAAAACAATGGTCGAGTCTTCCCTGCCTCCGTGTCGTTCCCTTCCTAGGCCTCGCCGTCGTCCACCGCCCTGGTGCTCTCGGCGTGGCGTGGTCAGCGTGGTCAACGACCGACATGCATCTGAAGTGGACTGTACGTGGAGAGGCTGACAGCTTGGTCCACGGCCGCATGCAAGGAAATGCCTCCTTATTACACGCAAAATAATGATTTCCTCCACCTGACATCTGGGACCCACCGAAATGGCCTCTGTATTTCGCGAAAAAAACGTTACCGCCGCTGACAGCTCGGACCCACCAACTATATCTTCGCACACAAGGAAGTGCCTCCTTGTTACGCACAAAAAAATAAATACTCCCCCTGCTAGCTGGGACCTAGTATAGTGGGCCTACTAAGTTGACGGGGACGAAGGGCTTTGTCAACTTAGTCAATATGCACGATTCTAGCTCGACTGACCGTACGATGTCCATCCAACGGCCGTAGTGCTTCTCCAACCTCTGGTCTTCTTGCTCCAGCCGCCCAAAGCAGCGTCGGTCGTGCCGCCTGCTCCTGCCTCCCATTGCCGGCTGTGCTGCTGCGGAGGCCTCACCGCCCCATACTACTCCCACCGCTGGCCAGGCCATCCCTCCACTCCACTCACCCACACCCCCTGTTATTCTGCGGCAACGGAAGCGCAACCGAACCAGTGAACCCTCGTACTCCTCTCCGCATGGGCATCCACTGCCACGTCTTCCTCGGCTCCGCGTCGTCCCCTTCCTAGGCCTCGCCGTCGTCCACCGCCGTGCTGCTGTCGGCGCCATCGGAAGAATACTGTACGTGGAGAGGCTGACAGCTGGGTCCACGGCAGCCGCAAGGAAGTGCCTCCTTATTACGCGGAAAATAATTATTCCTCCACCTGACAGTAGGGACCCACCGGACGCCCACCAGTATATCACGAAAAAAACGTTTGCCCCTGACTACTGGGACCCACCCGACGGGCCACCCGATTTCGCGAAAAAACATCCCCCTGCTATCAGCTCGGACCCACCGGAAGTGCCTCCTTATTATGCACAAAAAAATGAATACCCCCTGCTAGCTGGGACCCACCTTCGTGAGAGGTTGACTTGTGGGCCTACTAAGTTGACGGGGACAGAGGGCTTTGTCAACTTAGTCAATATGCACGATTCTAGCTCCAGTGACCGTACGATGTCCATCCAACGGCCGTAGTGCTTCTTCAACCTCTGGTCTTCTTGCTCCAGCCGCCCAAACTAGCACCGGTCGTGCCTCATGCTCCTGCCTCCCGTGGCTGGCTGTGATGCGGCAGAGGCCTCACCGCCCCCTACTACTCCCACCGCTGGCCAGGCCATCCCTCTACTCACCCACACCCCCTGTTATTCTGCGGCGACGGCAACCTCACACCGCAGCGAACCAGTGAACCCTCGTACTCCTCTACGCGTGGGCATCCACTGCCGCGTCTTCCCCGGCTCCGTGTTGTCCCCTTCCTAGGCCTCGCTTTCATCCACCGCTGTGGTTCTCTTGGTGCGGCGTGGTCAATGTGGTCAATGACCGACTTCCATCGGAAGAGTACTGTGCGTGGAGACGCTGATAGCTGGGTCCATGGCCGCAGCAAGGAAGTGCTCCTTATTACGCGCAAAATAATTATTCCTCCACCTGACAACGAGGACCCACTGGACGGGCCACCATATTTCGCGAAAAAAAAACGTTTTCCCCTGACTGCTGGGACCCACCAGCTACATCTTCGCAGGCAAGGAAGTGCCTGACAGTTGGGACCCACCTAGTCGAAGCGTACGTAGCGTTGTCATTCTGGTCGCGAACGTGTACGTCCATATATACTGGTCGATGTAGAGGCGTGCACGTGTCGTAGTAGAGGCGTGCACGTAGCACGTACACGTACGTACAGCGGCCAGGGTGCAAGAAATAAAATACGGCCACGTATGTGTACATATGGGCGGGGTCTCGAACGCCTACTCGCGCATACGTACGGCCAGGGCTCGTGTACATGGCTGGGTCGGAATGGAGAAACAGCGTCGTCGTCATGTTCATGGGGAGGAAACGGAATGCGTCGTGTTCATGGGGAGGCAACGGAATGCGTCGTGTTCATCGGGAGGGCTTGGACGGAACATGCGATGGAAACAAGGCCTGGCGTACCGCAGAACGGGGGAAACGACCTTGTGTTCGACCGGCCATGTTCGAAATGGGATCATGTTGATCAGGAGGGGTCTGGCGTACCGCAAAACGGAGGAAACAGACCTCCTATGGTCGAAACGGGGGTCCTGTTGATTGTGAGGGGTGTGGCGTACCGCAAAACGGAGGAAACGGACTTGTGTTGGAGCGCTACGGTCGAAACGAGGGTCCTATTCATCGGGAGGGGTGTGGCGTACCCCAAAACGGGACTCCACAGGATACTGTTCATCTCCACCGTCGACCCCCTCCAGCCTCCACGAGCTACTGTTCATCCACCGTCGACCTCCTCCAGCCTCCACCTGCGACTGTTCATCAACGGGCTCCTGTTCATCCAGCCTCCACTGCGCGCTACTCCACCGGCTACTGTTCAACTAGCCCTCTCCACGGGCTCCTGTTCAACCACCCCTCCACGGGCTACTGTTCATCCTGCCCTCCGCCGTCTACTGTTCATCCTGCCCTCCACGGGGTGGTCCTGTTCATCCAGCCCTCCACGGGGTCCTGTTCATCCAGCCCCAACCGGCTCGATCGATCGGGGTCCTGT